>NC_134902.1:37308506-37311006 GCF_041734735.1 Babylonia areolata
GTTGGGTGGGTGTAGAAGGGGAGGGAAGTGGGTGGAAGGGTGGAGGGCAGGGGATACCCAAAGAAAGGGGTGTGGGGGAGTGGAGGGGAGGAGGGTAGAAGGTACCCTCAGAAGGGTGGGTGGAGTGGTGGAGGGTAAGGGGATACCCTAAGAAGGTTGGGGTGGCTAGAGGGGAGGAGGGTAGATGGTACCCTCAGAAGGGTGGGTGGAGTGGTGGAGGGTAAGGGGTACCCAACGAAGAGGGTGGAGGTGAGGAGGGCAGGGGACGTACCAAGAGAGAGAGAGAGAGAGAGAGAGAGAGAGAGAGAGAGAGAGAGTGTGTGTGTGTCTGTGTGTCTGTGTATGTGTGTAGCGCGCTCGTTGGTTTATCCGTTTCTGTATTCCTTGACGTAACCTCCGTGAAATAATTATGAATGTAACAAATCTCGAACGTTTCGTTGACATGAGTTCTTTTACGTGCGCTGGTCCGCACTGCGTAACTGGCACTTGAGCTGTTCGTGTTTTACTGGGTACGCACCCGCATCCAGTTCTTTCAAGGAGGTCACAGTGTTCGGGAGATCAATATTCAAACAGTGGAATGCTGGCCCAGTGGTAACGCGTCACGCCTGGTCAGCGAGAGAATCAGAGCGCACTGGTTCGAACTCCACACTCGCCAGTATTTTCTCCCCCTCCACCAGACCTTGAGTGGTGGTCTGGGCGCTAGTCACTCGGATGAGATGGTAAACTGTGGTCCCGTGTGTAGCATGCATTTAGCGCACGTGAAAGAACACACAGTGACAAAAGAGTTGTCTCTGACAAAGTTCTTAAAAGCTCTGCCTGTAGACAGCAGCCCTAAATCTCTCACAGAGAAATATGTTGTGAAAAAGAGTAACACAAGGCAATACGATAGGGAACGACACGATTCGATGCGATACGAACCAGCCCTGGCCATGGCATCAGAAACCAGTACAACGAGAATAAGTACAGCTACGTTGTCTACACAGCATGCTATACCCAGTAGCTATATATAGTAGCCGGGAGACATGGTCAGTCCTGCCGAAATGCCCCCTTAGCGGACGGCTGGACTGAAAGCAACACATTAAGTTTGATGTGGGGAACATGGAGCACAACTGTCAAAAGCAGAACTGAAGGAGAACGGTTACACTTGAGGTACACTGGGTCCGACAGCCCATGACGGGCAGCAGTGGAGACCACTGGCGTGTCACAGAGCAGGGACAGGGGCTAGAGGGGAGGAGGGTAGAAGGTACCCTCAGAAGGGTGGGTGGAGTGGTGGAGGGTAAGGGTAAGTGGAGACCACTGGCGTGTCACAGAGCAGGCACAGGGGCAAGTTCGCTGTCGGAAGGAGCAACAGTAGTTGTTGTAATATTGGTAAGATGAAGAAAGGAGAGAGGAAGAGGAGGAGAAGCAAAAGAGTGTTAACGATACTGGCGATGATGATAACAAGTCCATCATGACAGAGAACGAAACCATTCAAAGCAACGACTGGAACAATTTTCCCTTCACTTTTATCGTAAAACGTGTACATCAGAGATTTTTTTTTTTTATCGAGCGTTTGACATCACCAACCGTGAGGGGACATCAAATAAAATTACTGATCTGAACTATTCTGGTCGCTTTATGCACACTGCTTTACTGGTCCGTTGAGCCATTGTTGGCAGCCATCGTCCTAACTTTCATCTGTCTTGAACATCAGTGGCCGTGTTGCCAACATGTCCGTCAGCTGGCAGAATCAGCGGACAGTCTAGCTCGTCTGACCTTGCACAGATGTTTCAGTTCCGGTTTCAGTTTCTCATAGATGCGTCAGTGCGTTCTGACAAATCCATATGCGCTGATAGCAGTATGACCCAATGCGCTTGTCAGGCCTTGTATACATATGAGAGTGGATTTTATTTCTTTCTTTTTTTCCTTTTATTATTATTATTATTATTTTTTTTACAGAATTTCCCCAGAGAACAACCCTTTTGTTGCCATGGGCTCTTTTACAGTCTGCTAAGTGCGTGTTAACACACACACACACACACACACACGGGACCTCGGTTTACCATCTCATCCGAATGAGTAGACAGTTCAATTCATTTTCCAGTCAAAGTTTAGAGAAAGGGCGGGACTGGAACTGGAAACCAGACAGTGTGTGTGTGTGTGTGTGTGTGTGTGTGTGTGTGTGTGTGTGTGTGTGTGTGTGTGTGTGTGTGTGTGTGTGTGTGTGTGTTTCAAGGCAAGAAGAAGAGGACGTTTATTTCACATGTTCCCAGGGGTGCACTGAAACAATACACACATACATACTGTATACATACCATATCATTTATTTTTTTCTTTCGGTTCTTCTGTTCTTCGTCTTCTTCTCCTTTCTGTCTGTCTCTCTGTACCCCCGTCTATCTCTCTATTTCTGTGTGTGTGTGTGTGTGTGTGTGTGTGTGTGTGTGTGTGTGTGTGTGTGTGTGTGTGTGTGTGTGTGTGTGACTCTCTCTCTCTCTCTGGGTCTGCATCTGTGTGTGTGTGT
>NC_134902.1:37313506-37316006 GCF_041734735.1 Babylonia areolata
TGAAGGGGTGGGGGTGAGAGAAGGGTCTTCGCTTCACAAGAACTAACAGGTGGGAGGGCAGGCGGCGGATAGTTGGATGATTTGGTGAGATGAGATGACTGTGTGTCTGTATGTGTCTATCTCTGTCTCTGTGTGTCACTGGTGTCTGTGTGTGTCACACTGTGTGTCACTGTGTGTCTGTGTGTGTCACTGTGTGTCTCTGTGTGTCACTGTGTGTCACACTGTGTGTCTGTGTGTGTCACTGTGTGTCTGTGTGTGTCACTGTGTGTCTCTGTGTGTCTATCTCTGCCTCTGTGTGTCACTGGTGTCTGTGTGTGTCACTGTATATCTGTGTGTGTCACTGTGTGTCACTGTGTGTCTGTGTGTGTCACTGGTGTCTGTGTGTGTCACTGGTGTCTGTGTGTGTCACTGTGTGTCACTGTGTGTCTGTGTGTGTCACTGTGTGTCTGTGTGTGTCACTGGTGTCTGTGTGTGTCACTGTGTGTCTGTGTGTGTCTGTGTGTGTCACTGTGTGTCTGTGTGTGTCACTGTGTGTCTGTGTGTGTCACTGGTGTCTGTGTGTGTCACTGTGTGTCTGTGTGTGTCATTGGTGTCTGTGTGTGTCACTGGTGTCTGTGTGTGTCACTGTGTGTCACTGTGTGTCTGTGTGTGTCACTGTGTGTCACTGTGTGTCTGTGTGTGTCACTGGTGTCTGTGTGTGTCACTGTGTGTCTGTGTGTGTCATTGGTGTCTGTGTGTGTCACTGTGTGTCACTGTGTGTCTCTGTGTGTCTGTGTGTGTCACTGTGTGTCTGTGTGTGTCACTGTGTGTCTGTGTTGTGTCATTGGTGTCTGTGTGTGTCACTGTGTGTCACTGTGTGTCTGTGTGTGTCACTGTGTGTCACTGTGTGTCTGTGTGTGTCACTGGTGTCTGTGTGTGTCTGTGTGTGTCACTGTGTGTCTGTGTGTGTCATTGGTGTCTGTGTGTGTCACTGTGTGTCACTGTGTGTCTGTGTGTGTCACTGTGTGTCACTGTGTGTCTGTGTGTGTCACTGGTGTCTGTGTGTGTCTGTGTGTGTCACTGTGTGTCTGTGTGTGTCACTGTGTGTCTATGTGTGTCTGTGCGTGTCACTGTGTGTCTGTGTGTGTCACTGTGTGTCACTGTGTGTCTGTGTGTGTCACTGTGTGTCTGTGTGTGTCTGTGTGTGTCACTGTGTGTTACTGTGTGTCTATGTCTGTCTCTATGTGTCTCTGTGTGTCATTGTGTGTCTATGTCTGTCTCTATCTGTCACTGTATGTCTCTGTGTGTCACCGTGTGTCTCTGTGTGTCTCTGTGTGTCTCTGTGTGTCACTGTATGTCTCTGTGTGTCTCAAAACAAGAGCAGACATGTACGTGGGCAAGTGTGCAAATATCTCCACCGTTGGAATATAACGATTCATTTATACATTCATTCATTCTCTCTCTGCCCTCTCTCTCTGCCCTCTCTGCCTCCCCCCCTCTCCCTGCCCCCCCCCTCTCTCTCTCTCTCTCTCTCTCTGTGCCCTCTCTCTCTGTGCCCTCTCTCTCTCTGTGCCCTCTCTCTGTGTGCCCTCTCTGTGTGTGCCCTCTCTCTCTCTGTGCCCTCTCTGTGTGTGCCCTCTCTGTGTGTGCCCTCTCTCTCTGTGCCCTCTCTCTCTGTGCCCTATCTCTCTCTCTGTGCCCTCTCTCTCTGTGCCCTCTCTGTGTGCCCTCTCTCTATGTGCCCTCTCTCTCTGTGCCCTCTCTCTCTCTGTGCCCTCTCTCTCTCTCTGTGCCCTCTCTGTGTGCCCTCTCTCTATGTGCCCTCTCTCTCTGTGCCCTCTCTCTCTCTCTGTGCCCTCTCTCTCTGTGCCCTCTCTCTGTGCCCTCTCTGTGTGCCCTCTCTCTCTGTGCCCTCTCTCTCTGTGCCCTCTCTCTGTGCCCTCTCTCTATGTGCCCTCTCTCTCTGTGCCCTCTCTCTCTCTCTGTGCCCTCTCTCTCTGTGCCCTCTCTCTGTGCCCTCTCTGTGTGCCCTCTCTCTCTGTGCCCTCTCTGTGTGCCCTCTCTCTATGCCCTCTCTGTGTGCCCTCTCTCTCTGTGCCCTCTCTGTGTGTGCCCTCTCTGTGTGCCCTCTCTCTGTGCCCTCTCTGTGTGTGCCCTCTCTCTGTGCCCTCTCTGTGTGTGCCTTCTCTGTGTGTGCCCTCTCTCTCTCTCTGTGCCCTCTCTGTGTGCCCTCTCTCTCTGCGCCCTCTCTCTCTCTGTGCCCTCTCTCTGTGTGCCCTCTCTCTCTCTGTGCCCTCTCTCTGTGTGCCCTCTCTCTGTGCCCTCTCTCTCTGTGCCCTCTCTATGTGTGCCCTCTCTCTCTGTGCCCTCTCTCTGTGTGCCCTCTCTCTGTGTGCCCTCTCTATGTGTGCCCTCTCTCTCTCTGTGCCCTCTCTCTGTGTGCCCTCTCTGTGTGCCCTCTCTCTCTGTGCCCTCTCTCTGTGTGCCCTCTGTGTGTGCCCTCTCTGTGTGTGCCCTCTCT
>NC_134902.1:37323506-37337186 GCF_041734735.1 Babylonia areolata
CTATGTTTGTGTGTACCTATCCGAGTGGAGTTCTGCTACAGAATTCCACCAGAGGACAACACTCTCGTTTGCCATGGGTTCTCTTTTTTTTTTTTTCTCCGGTGCAGCAAGTAGCGTGCTGACACACGCACGAGACTTCGGTTTATCGCCTCATCCGAACGACTTTTCGCTCATTTTGATCTTCCCACTATGGGAGAAAGGGCGAGAGCGGGATTCGAACCCAGACCTTTCACGGACTCTGTATAGACAGACACACACACACACACACACACACACACACACACACACACACACACACACACACACACACACACACACACACACACACACACACACACACACACACACACACACACACACACACACACACACACACACACACACACACACACACACACACACACACACACACACACACACACACACACACACACACACACACACACACACACACACACACACACACACACACACACACACACACACACACACACACACACAACACACACACACACACACACACACACACACACACACACACACACACACACACACACACACACACACACACACACACACACACACACACACACACACACACACACACACACACACACACACACACACACACACACACACACACACACACACACACACACACACACACACACACACACACACACACACACACACACACACACAACACATACACTCACCTCGATGGTGGCCTTGTTCCAGTCCAACCAGTCGGGACCCACAGAGAAGGTGAAGAAGGCGTCCACCCAAAAGTCCACGTGCACCTTCTGCAGCTGGTCCTGGAAGCTGTAGCCGCTGGGTGGCCACCCGGAGTCCCCTGTCAGCACCCACCACCCGCCCGCCGGGTCCACCACCTTGTCGAGGAACGGGGTACCCTTCAGCCCGGTCCGCTCGAAGTGGTCCAGGCAGGACAGGTAGAAGGACTTCACCTGTGGAGGACACGGACAGAGAGAGAGGGAGAGAGAGAGAGAGAGAGAGTGGGTGAGAGAGAGGGTGGAGTGAACTCAGAACTCAGAACTCAAAACGTTTTTATTCAAGGATTAAGATTTTAGGCATAGCCTGTTCTTCCAATCTGTCCTTGGACAGAGAGAGAGGGGGGGAGAGAGAGACACAGAGAGAGGGACGGGGTGAGGGGGTGGGGTGGTAGAGGGAGAGAGAGAAAGGGACGGGGAGGGGATAGAGAGGGGGAGAGTGGGAGAGAGAGAGAGAAAGAAAGGGGGAGAGAGAGAGAGTGGGGGAAAAGGAGAGAGAGAGAGGGAGAGAAAGGGAGAGAAAGTGGGGGTGAGGAAGAGAGAGTGTGAAGGAGGGAGAGAGAGAGAGAGAGACAGGATGAGGGAGAGTGAGAGGGAGGTATGGGGGGGAGAGAAGGAAGGGGAGGATGGGGAAGAGAGTGGGGGAGGACGGAGGGAGAGGGAGAGAGAAAGGGGGAAAGAGAGGGTGGAGAGATAGAGACAGAGAGGGGGGAGACAAAGAAGGAGGGAGAGAGACAGACAGAGAGGGGGGAGACAAAGAAGGAGGGAGAGAGACAGACAGACAGAGAGGGGGGAGACAAAGAAGGAGGGAGAGAGACAGAGAGGGGGGAGACAAAGAAGGAGGGAGAGAGACAGACAGAGAGGGGGGAGACAAAGAAGGAGGGAGAGAGACAGAGAGGGGGGAGACAAAGAAGGAGGGAGAGAGACAGACAGAGAGGGGGGGGAGACAAAGAAGGAGGGAGAGAGACAGACAGAGAGGGGGGGAGACAAAGAAGGAGGGAGAGAGACAGACACAGAGGGGGGGGGGAGAAAGAGACAGAGGAGGATAGAGAGAGAGATTCAGAGAGAGAGAGGGGGGGAGAAAGAGAGAGGGAGAGACAGAGAGAGGAAGGAGGGAAAGCTACAGATAGAGAGACGGAGAAAGTGGAAGAGAGAAGCGGAGAGAGGGGGGATAGAGAGGAGAGAGGGGGAGGGGGAGAGAGAGAGAGAGAGAGAGAGAGGGGGGGTAGAGAGGAGAGAGGGGGAGAAGGAAGGGGTAGGGAGAGACAGAGACAGAGAGAGGGGGAAAGAGAGAGGAGGAGAGAGAGGGATAGAAGGGAGGGAGGGAGGGATGGAGGGAGGGAGGGAGGGAGGGTGAGATTTCTAAGTAATGTGATTCCGGTATCGTGATGCATGAGACTGGTTTTAACTCTCTCCATACGAACGGCGAAAGAGACGACGTTAACAGCGTTTCACCCCAATTACCATCATCAAAATATTGCAAGCGGAAGGCTCTTATACTGAAGAGGTGAATGTTGACAAAGAATACCACAATTCTGACGACGGAAGCTAAAGGTTGGGTCATTCAGACACCCACTGGACATCCGAGGGGTCTGTGTAGAGGAGAAGAGAGGACTGGCCGTACAGAGTGAGTTAAATATTGGTGTTTGTTTGTTTCAAGTATAATGATTTTAGTGTCGTGTACGTAGTGTGATATCAGATTCCATTCATTAAGTTTCCAGTCATTTGGGTATTGTGATGTTCGATATGTATTTTGAGTGTCAGGTTGTGCACATTGTTTGTTTGTTTGTGTGTGTGTGTGTGTGTGTGTGTGTGTGTGTGTGTGTGTGTGTGTGTGTGTGTGTGTGTGTGTGTGTACATAAGTACATGTTAGTGTTTGATGTCTGTGCAGGGTTGTGTATTTACCTTGCACAGTGCAATTCAGCATGCTTCACATGGAAAAATGCTTTTTACATCACACTTTTAGTAGTGGTAATAGCAGTAGCAGTAGCTGTTGTTTTTATTGTTGTTGTTGTTGTTGCTGTTGTTGTTGTTGCTGCTGTAGCAGTAGCAGCATTAGTAGCAGCAGTAACAGCAGCAGCAGCAGCAGCAGCATTAGCAACAACAGCATCATTAGCAGCAGCAACAACAGCAGCAGCATAAACAACAACAGTATCAACAGCAGCAGCAACAGTAGCAACAACAGCAGCAGCAACAACAACAGCATAGTAGCGACAGTAGTAGTAGTAACAGTAGTAGTAGCAGAAGCAGCAGCAGCAAAAACAACAGCAACAGCAGCAGTCGTACTAAAGTGGAATACAAAGTTGCGTGTCTCTGCTATTCTGCTTTCCGCTCCGCAGGACCTACGTATCTGACTTTATCAGTGTTTACACTCTCACAAGACATCTCCGCTCTTCCTCTGACTAATAACTTTTGAAACTTCTTCGTGTCAATACAAGAACCTATGGTGAACGTTCTTTCTTCTTTGCTACTCATATCTGGAACAACCTTCCTCATCATATCCGTGCATCTGATTCTATTTCTGCTTTTCGCCTATCAGTAAAAACTCATCTTTTAAAAACCTATCTGTACCCACTCTTAGCTTCCTTTTTCTCCAGCACCACCCATATGAGCTCACTTTCGATGCATGAAGGGTTGCAGAGGGAGAGTGGTGGGGGTGGGGGGGGAGGGGTTTGGAGAAAGAGTGGTCACGAATGTTTGTAATGATTTGTAAAATTTTCTTTCATGTAAGCACCCTGAGCTCTAGTAGTAGTAGTAGCTCATCATTCTTGGTGACTTTAACGTGAGAGTTGGCTGTGACAGCATCTCCTGGGAAGGCGTGATAGGGAAGCATGGGGTTGGCAACTGTAACAGCAATGGTCAACTACTTCTCCAGACATGTGCCGAGCACAACCTTCTTATCACAAACACCGTCTTCTGCCTCCCTACCCGTAACAGGACGTCATGGATGCATCCTCGCTCTGGGGCATTGGCATCTCATCGACTTTGTCATCGTCAGGAAAGAGGGACCGGCAGGACGTACGAGTCACGAGGGCCATGTGCGGCGCCGAGTGCTGACAGACCACCCCCTTATCGTCTCCAAACTCAACCTCCGCATCCAGCCCAAGAGACGGCCTCAGGGCATGAAAGCACCCAAAACGCCTGAATGTCAACAAGCTGGAGCTAGGCAACATCAAGCCTAGCTTTGCTGACACCCTGGAGGAACGCTTTGGAGTCCACCGTGCTGGACAACCAGAATGTGGAGGCAGCATGGGGCGCACTGCATGAGACGGTGTACAACACTGCCATGGAGTGCCTGGGGCCTTCTGCCAGGAAGCACAAAGACTGGTTTGATGAGAACTGCACTGAGATCAAGCAGCTGCTGGAAGACAAACGCAAGCCTACAGAAGATCCAAGTCACAGTCAAGAAAGACATACTGAAGAGCGCACGCAGCACCATCCAGCTGAAGCTGCGGCAGGTGCAGGATTCCTGTTGAGCAACAAAGCTGATGAGATCCAGGCTTTGCAGACAGGAACGACATGAGAACTCTATAACGGCCTGAAAGAAGTCTACGGTCCCACCACCTCCGGATCTGCTCACTCCTCAGTGATGATGGTTCTACCATAATCACTGACAAGGACGGGATCCTTGAGAGATGGGCTGAACACTTAGACAGCGTACTGAACCCGCCCTCCGCCATCAATGATGAAGCCATCGACTGACTCCCCAGGTGCCAGTCAGTGAGTCGTTGGATGCCATTCCAACTTTGGAGGGAGAACCAGAAAGCTATCCGTCTGCTACCCAATGGCAAAGCCCCTGGCTCAGACTCCATTCCAGCTGAGGTCTCCAAAGAAGGTGGTTATGGCGCTGACTGAGAAGCTTCATCAGCTATTCAGCTCATCTGGCAGCAAGAGGCAAGTTCCACAGGACTTCCAAGACGCTTCCATCATACACCTGTACAAGCGCAAGGGAAGTCGTCAGGCCTGTGACAACCATAGTGGAATATCCCTGCTGTCCGTCGCAGGCAAGACTCTGGCGAGAGTGCTACTCACCGCTCATAGCACACCTTGAGCAAGGTCTCCTACCAGAGAGCAAGTGTAGCTTCCGGAAAGAACGCGGGGCTATCGACATGGTGTTTGCTGCCAGGCAGTCCAGGAAAGTGTCAGGAACAGAACACCGACCTTTGCTCCACCTATGTCGATCTGACCAAGGCCTACGATACTGTTAGCAGAGATGGCCTTTGGAGAATCATGGCGAAGTACGGATGTCCCAGAAAGTTCATCACCATCATACGGCAACTACACGGTGGGATGCTGGCTCGAGCCCAAGACAACGAAGAGACTTCAGAACCATTCCCTGTCTCCAACAGAGTCAAGCAGGTGTGTTCTTGCCCCCACCCTGTTCAGTCTCATGTTTTCAGCCATGCTGACAGATACCTTCAAAGACGCTGACGTAGGCATTGGGCATCAGGTACCGCACGGGGCCCTCAGTTTTCCCAACCCAGGGCTTAAAAGAAAAAAACCAAAGGTGGGGGAACAAACACCGTAAAGGCCCTTCCCCTGTTTGCTGGGGAGGCGCCCCTCAACGCTGCCCCCGAAGTGACATGCACCAAAAGGTTTGGGCCCAAGTTCTTTGTCCCTAAAAAAACTTTGGGCCCTACAATCGCAAAAAGGGAAGACTGGGGTTTGATGAAACCCCCAGCCCGGGAAAACCCTTACGTTGAAAAAAACTCTTCATAAACCCAGGCAACGCCCTGAATGCGGGGACAAGTTACATCCCTGGGCATTCCCCCCCCCATTTTTTTCTCCCCCCCCCGGCCCCCCAGTTTTCATCCGCGGACCCGGAGGTTTGAAATTCCCCCCGAATTTCGGCAAAGGGCCCGGGCCCCCAAAACCCCTTCCCTGGAAAGCCCTCCCCAAAAAAGAACCTTTTGGGAAAAGGGAGGCATCCCCCTGGGACGAATAAAAGGTATAAAGGCCATAGTTCTCACCCCCATTTGGTGTATGGTGTAAACCCGGGGACGGTCTCCCAAACCCACCCCAAAAAAAAGCTGAACCCTTCCACACCCCCAGCCCAAAAAATTCACGGCATAAAGGGGGCAAGAGAAGATCCCTGAACAGGGGGTGTACTTGGGGGCATGTAGTTCCCCTCCCAAAGCCAACCCCCCCCCAAAAGAAATGTGCAGGGGCGAACTCCAAAAGGGAAAGCGCCCCCATGGAGGCCAAAAAATCGCTTAAAAAGACACTTGAAAGCTTCTTGAAGGCCTTAAAACATCACCCCGGGGGAAATTGGGAGCTGAATGCAATGGAAGACCAAAGTGGGTTCGGGCTGCCCAAAAAGGACCCCAAAATTCCTGTAAAACCCAACAGTTTCCCGTTGCAGCAGAGCAACGCGGGGCCCGGCCCGGGGAAAACCCAGTGCCAGCAAGTCCCGACAGCCGCCACCATCCACTGTCCCACTGCTTTCAAAACCCTTTCCCGGGCGGGGTTTGGCCTGACCGTCTTGGCACCACGAACCCAACCCACCCCCCCCGGGGGTTGATAGAGGTCCTCGTCGATCCCGACGGGCAAACCAAACAGTAGTAGTAAGGGGGAAAAGGAACCCAGCTTTAAACGGGCCGAAACACCAGTCCCCACCCCCAGAACCCTTTTCACACCCGGGAACACCATTTACCCCAAACCCCCACCCATTAACGCAGTAAACCCCAGGACACCAGCACCGGCTTTAAAAGCAGTAAACACCAGTACCCCACCAGCAGCTTTCAAGCTTTAACCCAGTCCACCACCCCCACCAGCATTACGCGTAACCCAGTCCCACCACCCCCAGCTTTAAACACCCAGTAACACCAGTACCCCCAAAGGGGCTTTAAAAACAGAAAGTAACAAAAGTACCACCAACACCAGAAATTAAAACAGCAGTAACACCGTACCCCCCCCGGGCAGCTTTAAACCCAGCTGTATCCGTTCCACCCCAGCAGCTTTTAACGGGCAGAAAACCCCAGTACCACCCCCAGCTTAAAACAGCAGTAACACCTTTTACCACCCCCACCACAGATTAAAGAAAGTAACCCCGTACCACCACCCCCAAAGAAATTAAAAAGCCTAACACCTACCCAACCCCCAAAGCAGCTTTAAAAGCATTTAACCCCCCAAGTACCACCACCAGCATTAAAGAAAAAAACACCAGTCCACCCACCAGCATTAAAAAGCAGAAAACACCATTTCCCACCCCCAAACCAGCAGCATTCACAGCGTAACCCCGGGTACCCCAAACAGAAAGGCTTTTAACAGCGGGAAAACCCCCGTACCCCGCCCGCATTACAGCCGTAACCCAGTACCACCACCACCCCCGCAGCATTCACGGGGAAAAACCCCGGGTACCCCCACCAGCGATTACAGCGAAAACCCCCAGTCCCCACCCCGAGCATTACAGCGGAACCCCAGTACCACCAGCACCAGATTAACAGCATTTAACACCAGTACCACCCCGGGCCCCTTTTAACAGCAGTAACACCAGAAAACCACCCCAGAAACCAGCTTTTAAAAGGAAAACAAGTCCCACCCCCACCACCGCTTTAAAAGCAGTAACCCCAGTACCACCACCGGGCTTTAAACCCACCCAGTAACCCATTTAAAACCACCCCCCAAGCATTAACAGAAAAGAACCCACCAGTCCCACCACCCCAGCACCCTTAAAGCAGAAAACACCAGTACCCCCACCACCACCAAAACAGTCTTTAAACCAGTCCCCCCCCAGCACCGAAATTAACGCAGTAACCCCATTTACCACCCCCACCAGACTAACAGTCGTAACCCCAGTCCCCACCCCCAAGAAACCCCCTTAACCCCAGTAACACCAGTACCCCCACCCACAAAACCCATTTCGTAACACCAGTCCCACCACCACCCCCACCAGCTTTAAACCCCCTTTAGTCCCGTCCCTTTGGGAAATCTTTAGGGGTTTTGGGGTTTCTTCCGTCGAGGAACGGCCTCCCCCCAACGGCGCAGCTTGGGGAAAGGTTCGGGTCGTACATGATGGGGAAAGGTGGTGGTCTCCGGGGGGGGGGGTTCCCCCCGGGCGGGGGGTTGACGCGGGGGGGAAGTTCCACGGGCCCGAAGGATTTAAAAGCCCTGGCAGGCGTCGGGGAGAGCGAGGGGGGGCTCGTGGCCGTGTGGTTCAGCAGTCCCGCAGTGCCCTGCCGCCCGGAAACACGCCGGGTTTGGGAAGGGAGCTGGCGTCCTTTAAATTCCGGGCACGGGGGGGGCGGGGGAACTGTTTTGAGGGGGCCCGGGCCCCCCCCTGGTGTGGCGGCGGGGGGTGTGCTGGGGGGGGGGGGGGGGTTTGAGTGTGGGGCCCCGCCGTTTGGGGGGGGCATGGGGAAAGGGGGGGGGTGACCCCTCCCCCCCCAACCCCCGGGTTGTTTCCCTCGGCCCTCCGGATGTGGCGTTTTCCCCCGAGGGGCCCGCTTGTCGGGGGGCGGGCGGGCGTTGTGGCGTTGGCGGGCCCCGGAGGGCGGCGAGGATGATGATGGGCGGGGGGATCGATGGGGTGGTGACGGCGGGAAAAGCTCCCGCCGCGTGAAGGGGGAAACCCCTTTAGACCACGTTTGGACAGGGCCACATTTGGGCGCCCTGGCGAACTCGTTTACCCCTTTTCCCTGCTGTTTTGAATGGTGGTGGGTGGTGGGGGGGGGGGTGTGGGTGGGGTGTGTCCTTGCAGTTTCCTGGCGGAAGAAAAAGAAGCAAAAGTCAGAAAGAACCAATGGAAAAAACTAGACTAGGGCCGGACTACATAGACTAGAGTGGATAGACCAGACTAGACCCCACTAGGGCTACAATGACTTTGGGTTAAAATTTGAATGAAAAAAAAGAAACGAAAAAAAAAAATTAAAAAAAAACAATTCGAAAAAATAACGAAATGAAATACAGAGGATTTAAAAAAGAATAAACCCCAATAGGGGTTTTTTTTAAAAAAAAAAAACAAAAAAAAAAACACAACATAAAATGGGCAAAATGAAAAAAAAAGAACAAAATTCAGGGAAAATGAAATGGGAATCAGGGTAAGACAGAAAAAAATAATGAAAAGAAATATGTTTCAATAGAACCAACCGAAAAGGGAATTTATAAAATTTTCCCTGTGGGGAAACCGGGTGGCATGTGATTTAAAAGTGGTGGTCGGGTTATTAAATAAAAGCGTTGGAATTGATCTTTAAACTTCTAAAAAACTCATGTTTCCCAAATTGCCCTGCAGTGTTTAAAGCTTTTACCCGGGTTTAAGTGGGGAAGGGTATCGGGGGGAGTTGAAAAAATCATATCCCATGTTAACAAGAGGAAAGGGGGGCCTTGAATCCCGATCACCAGTGAAAAAAACTGGGTCACCCAAATCCAAAAGTTTTAACCCTTCAGACACGGCGCCCCATTGGGCCAAAAAACAGAGAAAAAGCGTCAGTCCCCTTTCGAGTGCCCGCTCAAAAGGTTTAAAAAAATAATAGTTTTTTAGTTTTATTTGGGGTGAAGTTTTCAGCTTTGCATAAATTTCCGAAAAGGGCATGCTTGAATGAAATTGCACCAAGATTTGACACAGCTTTTGGGAAAACCCCATCGACTTTTCCTCCCGTCAAGGCATGGTCTGAAATTTTTGGGTGAGGGGAGGGCTTACAGCCCTTCAAGAAAAGGCTTTTTGTATAACGTCATCTGTTTGAGATTATTTACTCAGCATCCCTTTAAATTGAACCCGAATTTTCAGATCTAGTCTTTGTGAAGGATAGCAAAAAAATTTTGGGGAAAAAGATGTTGGGAGTTAGATATGATCTGCAAATTGTGAAAAAAAACAAACGACGTTGGGGTGATAACGTCAAAAAAGTGGTGGGAAACAGATTTAACAGTATTGGACCATGGACCCAAAACCCTTTGGGGAACACTTTTCGAGCTGGGAAAATTTTTTGAATTCGAATGGGGAATTTGGAGATGGGACCCATTTGAGTGCTTTTTCAAAAGGGAAAATTTTTGAACAAGGGGAGGGTTTTGGGGAGGGGATCCCAAAAATGCTGGAAAAAGGCCAAAAAGAATATCGTGAAAGTTGTGTCGAAGCTGCCCAAAAGATCGGCAGACACATAGGTTTCTTTCCAAAAAGCAATAAAGGCAAGGGGTAAGTTAGAAACGTTTTTAGATGTTGGTTTCCTTTAATTTTTAAACAATTTTGGTTTATGAACGCTTATTTTTTCATCCGTTTTTCAGGAGAAAAAATAAACTTTTCGCTGCAAACTTTAAAAGGGGGCAAAAAAAATTCTTTTAGGGAAATTTGAAAGAAAAAACATTTTTTGGGAAAAAAAATACACTTGACAGAGAGAGAGAGATGTAGAGGTTTGAGGGAGCGAGAGGGAGGGGAGAGAGAGATAACGATAAAAGATAACGGGTTTTTATTAGATTTAAAAGGGCCAAAACCCTTACTGAAAGGGGGGTTGATTTTTAAAGGAAAAATAAAAAAAAGTTTTTAGAACATATGCATTTCAACAAAAACCAACCAAAAATTATCTAAAAACAGATGTTCCACAACATTCCCTGGTAAATATTTTTCAATCCCCTTCAATGCCTATAATATAAAGGCCAAGTTAAAACAGGTAGAATCATGTCTTGGGGAAGGAGCAAATTTAAAAATTTTGAAATTAGATGGTCTTTATAAAATTTTGGTTGGATTTGTTTTTGTCTGTGCAATTTTCTGAATTATGGGGGAAAAAGAGAGAGAGAGAGAGAGAGAGGAAAAGAGGGGAGAGAGGGGAAAAAAGAGAAAAAGGGATGAGAGAAGGGTTTAGAAAAAAGAGGAGGAGAGAGAGGAGAGGAAAATTTGCAGCCCTGTTAACCCGAAATGGTTTAAAAAAGGGGACGGTTTACAAGAATATGATTACTGAATTTTAAAAAGTTGGACGGTGAAAAGGGTTTGAAAACACGATTTTAAACTCAGGCCCTTTTTGTTGCTCAAGTTTTTTTAATTGAAAAGTGTAAAAAAACCTTGGGTTTTTTGATATTAAAAAATGTTGGGAAAAAAAAGGGGTAGAAAAGATCCCTGAAGGGGCCCGAGACATAAAACAGGCCCGTCAAAGAAGGGGGTTTTTTTAAAACTTGCCATGGGGAAAATTTGGGGGACCCGGACGAGAGGGGTTTGGGGCGGGTGTTGCGCCAAATCCCCTTCACTTTTAAAAAAAACCATCGCGTTTTATTTACTTAAATTAAGTAAAGAAGAAGATTAAAAAAGACAAATTTAGCGATAATGTGCGGCGGGGGCCCCTTTTTGGGGGGATTGAGAGAGAGGAAAAAGGAGAGAGAGAAGGGGGAGAGGGGGTAGAGAGAGGAGAGAGAGGGATAGGAGAGAGAGAGGGGAGGGGGGGGGGGGGCGGAAAGGGGGCAATGAAAATACGCAGTGTGCGCGCGCCCCCAACAAAAACCCCACACACACACACAACACACACGCACAACACACACGCACACAAAACACACCCACCCCACACACCCACAGAGGCCCGAGAGGACAAAAGGAAAATAGCAGAGACAGCAGACAGACAGACAGACACAGAAAAACAGATGCGCAAAGGGGAAAAGGGATGTGGGGGATAAAGGGACAGAGGGCAGGCAAGACAGGACAGGAAAACAAAAAATAAAGGGGGGACAGAACAGGAGACAAGGACAGAGGGGGAATGAATTAAAAAGAGAAAAAGGGCACCCGGAGCGGAAAAACAAAAACTGTGGGTTATGCCATTTCCCGCCCCCCCCCCCTCTCTCTCTGTTTGTCTCTTCTATTTTTATATTTATTAGTGTGTGTGTGTGTGTGTGTGTGTGTTTTGTGTGTGTGTGTGTGTGTGTTTTGCCCCCTGGTGTTTTGTATGCATATTTATTTATTTGGGGCGTAGGTATATGGTATCCCGGGCCCCAAAAGGTTTAGAAACGGGTTTTGGGTGCCATTTTTGGGGGCTGTACCCGTGCTGTGCTGTGTGTGGGTGTGTGTGCCCTATGTGCTGTGTTGTGTTTTCATTGACTTTTGAGTTTTATTCGATGGCCAGGTAAAGGGGGCACAACAAAAACATTAAAAGGCCATTTTGGGAACTTTGGTTTGGTGGTTTAAAAAAATGCTTTAAATTTTTTGGCCCCAAAAAAGCGGTTTTCTTAGCCAAAAGCAATGTGCACAATCTTTTACCCCGTGCAAATTCTGATTTTATAAGAAACAAGAAGAGGGCCCCCAATTTGCCAAGTGGTTAAAAAAGTTGGGGCTTTCAATTGAGGTTTCCCGGGTTTTTTGAAAAAGCGGTTGACGGCGCCCGGTGGGTAAAGGGTGGAGGGTTTTTACGATTTTCCCAGGTCAAAATATGTGCAGACTGCCAGTGGCCCGAACCCCCCTTTGTGGTTTACGCAAGCAGAAGATCAAATACGCACGTTAAAAGGGTCCGTAAACCATGTCGGTGTTTTGGTGGGTTATGGAAAAAAGAAATACCAGCATGCCCCCCTTTAAAGCGGAGTATGGTGCCCACATGGGGGGGTTTTAAAAAGGTTTTATGCCCCGTTAAAAAAACCACTCGGGGTATATGCGGGGTGAAAGTGGGGGGTTGCAGCCCCGAAAGCGAAGAAAAAAGAGAAGGGGGAACAAGACAAGCATCCCGTTTGTCTATAAACCGCTGGGTAGTTGTAAAATTTTTTGGGGGACCGACCCTGAAATTTTTTTAAAAGATTTTTCTAAATTTTTTCAAATTCCCCGAAACCACCCTTTGTTTCATTGTGAGAGGCCAAATCGTAAATAGACCATAATTTTTTTTCAACCTGCATAATTTGATAAACTTTCGGTGGGTGTGTGTGTGTGTGTGTGTGTGTGTGTGTGTGTGTGTGTGTGTGTGTGCGTGTGTGTGCGTGCCGCGCGCGCGTGTGTTTTTTCTTTCTTTCTTTTTTTTCTTCTTTATTTTACGTTTTACGGCATAAAAACTTTTTTTTTATGGAATGGTCCTTAACTTCTTTTTTTTTGTGGGTGTGTATGTGAGGTGTGGTGACGGTTGTGATTGTTGTCTTGTGCTGTCTTCTTTGACGCCCAACATTTCTGTATTCTCTCTGTCTCTCCTCTCTGTCTGTCTGTCCGTCCGTCCGTGTGTTTCTGTCTCTGTATCTCTGAGTTTTCCTGCATCTCTTTGTCTGTCTGACTGTCTGTCTGTCTCCCCCCCTTCTCTTTCTAAATCTATGTCTCTGCAACCCCCCCCCCCCCACACACACACACACACCTCCCCTCTCTCTCTTCCTGAATCTGTCTCTGCCTCTGTTTCTGCCTCTTTTTGTGTCTGTCTGTCTGTCTGTCTGTCAGTCTAAATCTCTTCTTTTCTCTCTCTCTCTCTTCTCTCTCTCTCTCTTTCTTCTCGTCTCTGAATCTAATTCAGTCTGCCCCCCCCTCTCTTTCCCCCCTCTCTCTTTTTCCCCCCTCTCTCTCTCTCTTCTTTCTTCTCCGTCTCTGAATCTAATTCAGTCTGTCTCCGCCCCCCCCCTCTCCCCCCCTTCTCTCTCTCTCTCTCTGCCTCTCTATTATCTCTTTCTTCCTCCCTTCAACTTTCTTCTCTTCCTTTCTTTTCTTTCTTTCTCTCCGTCTATACGACAATGTCTGGAATCTGAATGCCAGTCACCATCTTTTCCTGGCGTTTGTCTGTCTGTCTGTTTGTTTGTTTGTTTGCTCGCTTGTTCCTGTACATGTAAGGATTCCTGAAAGACGATAAACTGTTATTTTCATCATTTGATATACAGTTTGCGGAAATGTTTCTAATCTCAGTGGTTTTTATCGTCAATGAAAAGATTAGCCTACAGCTCATATAAGGATTCGCATGTATGTGCAAATACTGTGTTGCGTTTGCGTGTATGTATGTGCGTTTGAATGTGTGTGTGTTTTCGTTTG
>NC_134902.1:37337286-37339786 GCF_041734735.1 Babylonia areolata
CTAAACAATGCCCACAGCGTCGACAAGTTCTCTGCTGCCTGTGACAACTTTGGCCTCACAATCAGCACAAAGAAGACTGAGGTGATGCACCAGCCAGCTCCAGGAAAGCCTTACGTTGAACCAAACATCTTCATCAACAGGCAACGACTGAATGCGGTGGACAAGTTCACATACCTGGGCAGTACACTCTCTCGCACAGTTGTCATCGACGACGAGGTGAATGCCAAACTCGCCAAAGCCAGCGCTACCTTCGGCAGACTCCACAAGAACGTTTGGAACAGGAGAGGCATCACCCTGGAGACGAAGCTCAAAGTATACAAGGCCATAGTTCTCACCACACTGCTGTATGGATGTGAATCATGGACGGTCTACAAACGCCACGCCAAAAAGCTGAACCACTTCCACACCACCAGCCTCAGAAAACTTCTCGGCATAAAGTGGCAAGAGAAGATCCCTGACACAGAGGTGCTCACTCTGGGCAGGCCATGTAGTTCGCATGCCAGACCACCGGCCCCCCAAGAAACTGCTGCACGGCGAACTCCAACATGACAAGCGCTCCCATGGAGGCCAAAAGAATCGCTTCAAAGACACTCTGAAAGCTTCTCTGAAGGCCTTCAACATCAGCCACGACACATGGGAGCTGAATGCAATGGACAGACCAAAGTGGCGTTCAGCTGTCCACAAAGACGCCAAATCCTGTGAAGCCAACAGATTCGCTGCAGCAGAGCAACGCAGACAGGCCAGGAAAAGCAGTGCCAGCAAGTCCCCGACAGCCGCCACCATCCACTGTCCACACTGCGTCAGAACCTTCCGGGCGCGGATTGGCCTGACCAGTCATCTGCGCACCCACAGAACCCAACCCACCCACCCCCAGGATGACTAGATGGTCCTCGTCGATCCCGACGGGCGAACCACAGTAGTAGTAGCAGCAGAAGCAGCATTCACAGCCGTAACACCAGTACCACCACCAGCAGCATTCACAGCCGTAACACCAGTACCACCACCACCAGCATTAACAGCAGTAACACCAGTACACCAGCACCAGCATTAACAGCAGTAACACCAGTACCACCACCAGCAGCATTCACAGCAGTAACACCAGTACCACCACCACCACCAGCGTTCACAGCAGTAACACCAGTACCACCACCACCAGCATTAACAGCCGTAACACCAGTACCACCACCAGCAGCATTAACAGCAGTAACACCAGTACCACCACCACCAGCATTAACAGCAGTAACACCAGTACCACCACCACCAGCATTAACAGCAGTAACACCAGTACCACCACCAGCAGCATTAACAGCAGTAACACCAGTACCACCACCAGCATTAACAGCAGTAACACCAGTACCACCACCACCACCAGCATTCACAGCAGTAACACCAGTACCACCACCACCAGCATTAACAGCCGTAACACCAGTACCACCACCAGCAGCATTAACAGCAGTAACACCAGTACCACCACCAGCATTAACAGCAGTAACACCAGTACCACCACCACCAGCATTAACAGCAGTAACACCAGTACCACCACCACCAGCAGCATTCACAGCAGTAACACCAGTACACCACCAGCAGCATTAACAGCAGTAACACCAGTACACCAGCACCAGCATTAACAGCCGTAACACCAGTACCACCACCACCACCAGCAGCATTCACAGCAGCAACACCAGTACCACCACCAGCAGCATTAACAGCAGTAACACCAGTACCACCACCAGCAGCATTCACAGCAGTAACACCAGTACACCAGCACCAGCATTAACAGCAGTAACACCAGTACCACCACCACCAGCATTAACAGCAGTAACACCAGTACCACCACCACCAGCATTAACAGCAGTAACACCAGTACCACCACCACCACCAGCATTAACAGCAGTAACACCAGTACCACCACCAGCATTAACAGCAGTAACACCAGTACCACCACCACCAGCATTAACAGCAGTAACACCAGTACCACCACCACCAGCAGCATTAACAGCAGTAACACCAGTACCACCACCACCAGCACTAACAGTCGTAACACCAGTACCACCACCAGCACCAGCATTAACAGCAGTAACACCAGTACCACCACCACCAGCACTAACAGTCGTAACACCAGTACCACCACCAGCACCAGCATTAACAGCAGTAACACCAGTACCACCACCACCAGCACTAACAGTCGTAACACCAGTACCACCACCACCACCAGCAGCATTAACAGCCGTAGTACCAGTACCTTGGCCTCGTAGTGGTTGGGGTCTTCCGTCGAGGACACGGCCTCCACCACACGGCGCAGCTTGCGGAGGTTCTGGTCGTACATGATGAGGAAGGTGGTGGTCTCCGTCTGGTCGGGCTGCAGGGGGTGCACGCGCGGGAAGTTCCCACAGGCGAAGGAGTAAAAGTCCTGGCAGGCGTCGGAGAGCGAGGGGGGGCTCGTGGCCGTGTGGTTCAGCAGCTCCAGCACGTGCCCTGCCGCCCGGAAACACGCCGGCGT
>NC_134902.1:37352286-37362286 GCF_041734735.1 Babylonia areolata
TGAATCTCATCTTCTAAACTGTTACAGGTATCACACGGTCTTTGCTCTCTCTCTGTGTGTGTGTGTGTGTGTGTGTGTGTGTGTGTGTGTGTGTGTGTGTGTGTGTGTGTGTGTGTGTGTGTGTGTGTGTGTGTGTGTGTGTGTGTGAGTGTGAATTTTCATTTCACACTGTTTATTATTGCACTTGATCAGAAAAAAACAACTTTTGTCTGCCTGGATCCTTCCACTAGTGGCTGCAGGTGAAAAACGAAACAAAACAGTCATACCTGCAGCAAAACTGGCCATGTACCCTGAGGTGGGCATCCAATCCTCCTCCTCTTCCTCCTCCCCTTCCTCCTCTTTCCTCTGATCCTCCTCTCTGTCACTCCCGGGGTCATCCTCCGACAGCACAAAATTGTCGAACTGTCAACAGAAGGATCAGCATTTGTGTATATACGCATACAGAAGATCAAGTATGCACGTTAAAGATCCTGTAATCCAAATCGGTGTTCGGTGGGTTATGGAAACAATTTAAGAACATACCCAGCACGCACCCCCACCACGAACGCCCCCTTACCAAAAGCAAGAGTATGATTGCCTGCATGGCATGGGTAAAACAGTCATATACGTAAAAACCTACTCATGTATACAAGTGAATGTGAGTCGCAGCCCATGAACGAAGAAGAAGAATAAAAGTCCAAGCAATATTCTGGTCAAATCCACATACATTTTCTTGGATCACCATCAACACTTTTACCAAAGCCAAGGATGCTAATGTTCGTTTCTGTTATGACAGTAGCTGTGTGGCTGGTTCATGTTTCAATAATAATTACAACAATAATGATAATCATAGTAAATATCATGCATTGCTGATCTTGTGCAGAGACAAAATCAAAGCACCAGTTATTCACATGCATGTGTAACTCTGATTCAAAACAACGGAAGACAATACTTATATAATATACATGTAAACAAAAAGCTAAAGAAACTGTAACATGGAAAGGAGAGAAGGGAGAACTGTTTTGGAAAGAGGTGGGACATGAAGCCAGACATCAAAGTACTGAGTGCAGAGATTTGATGGAGCCAGAGAGGGAGCTCATTCAAAGCGCAATAGCCGAGTGGTTAAAGCGTTGGACTGTTGATCTGAGGGTCCCGGGTTCGAATCACGGTGACGGCGCCTGGTGGGTAAAGGGTGGAGATTTTTACGATCTCCCAGGTCAACACATGTGCAGACCTGCTAGTGCCTGAACCCCCTTCGTGTGTATATGCAAGCAGAAGATCAAATACGTACGTTAAAGATCCTGTAATCCATGTCAGCGTTCGGTGGGTTATGGAAACAAGAACATACCCAGCATGCACACCCCCGAAAACGGAGTATGGCTGCCTACATGGCGGGGAAAAAACCGTCATACACGTAAAAGCCCACTCGTGTGCATACGAGTGAACGCAGAAGAAGAAGAAGAAGAAAAGCGTACTGCTCAGTTACAGTCAGATCAGTTAGCTGACTGGTGAAACTGATGGACGACTGTCAGCGGACTCTTGTTTGTGAACTTCCCTAAAAAATAAAAAAAAAATTCCACAGAAAATCTGGCAACGTTCCTGGTCTTTTTCATCTTTCACTTGTTCTACCCAGCAACAACATGCCTGCTACAACTCCCCTTGACCAGAACAACATGAGGCCACAGCAGTATTAAAAAAAAAAAAAAAAAAAAAAAAAAGAGAGAGAAAAGGAAGGGGAGCGATTCACTAAAAAGGTGAATATAGATGGAGAATTGCTGATTTGACTGGGTTGAACAAAGCTTTGTTTTCATGCTTCTGGAATCTGTAAATGGCTAAGCTCAAAATGCCAACAGCACCAAGCAAGAATAAACTAAATCAGAATAGTGTGTTGGTACAAGAATACTCATAGCAGGTACATAGGGGAAGTAATCATGGTGCGAGATAAACTGGTCCTGGAGTGGAATGAGTTTAAGTACCGCTGATTCTTCTTCTTCACATAAATCTCATGACAGAAAGTACACCACTTTTGTATTTTAAAAAAAATTAAAAAAAAAAAAAAAAATCACAGTAATATTTGCGATGCTCCTTGTCGTTTTCATCTTTAATCATTGCTGATTCCTCTTCTTTTCAGAAATCAGACGACAGAAAACACACTACCTTTGTAAGTGACGCAGGCCTGTGTCGAAACAGTGCATCTTCACTGCCTTTTCTGCTGCAGGTGCTCTCTTCAAGAACCTAAGACAACAATCAATCAATGAATCATGCATTCTATCAATCAGTCGAATCAACAATTCACTCCTTCAATCAATTCATTTTCATTTAAGCTGTGCAATGACAGTGAAAAATGAAAAGAAAAATGATGAAGCAACGACATCACCACATTGCTTTGATTGGGAATACAGGGAAACACAGCTGACTGATTTGGGAATGAAAGACAAAAAGAAAAGAAAAGAATTTTTTTTTTAAATGCAGGTACGTGGGCATGCGTGCGTACGTGAAGACAGTGTGTGAGATTCTGGTTGTGATCTGTGCCAGCTGGATACTTCTGTTTCCATAACCCATTAAACTCTGACATGGTTTACAAGACCTTCAATGCGCTTGGCTCATCACCTGCATGCATGTACATATGAAGAGTGTTCAAGCAGTTGCAGGTATGCACCTGGAAAATTAGAAATATTTCAATTCTTAACCCTTTGAGCCCTGAGTTCCTGAGCAATTTTAACCCTTCTGCCTGAGCTCTTGAGCCAAAATTTGCAAATAATTGGTATTAAACCTTTTGAGCCCTGACCACCGCTTTACCAGTGGCAGAGAAAAATGACATAATGCCCGGCCACCGGTTGAGCGGTGCGTAAACACTTGAAGCGTGCAGAGTCTCAACCTGGCCCGTCAGGGCAGAAATCAGGGACAAAACGTGCGAGAAAACAACTGTACACAACGCAGCAAGTAACTGATATGCTTGATGATTTATCGGAAGTAGAGTATGACAATGATTACTCTGATAGTGAGGTGGAATTCGAATCGGATAATTTTGCTACAGATAGTGTTGTTGAAAATGAATCTGAGCATGCAGAATCAGTTGATCAAAGGAGGCGTGTCAGGTTGAGACTCTGCACGCTTCATGGTAGAAATCGATCTTTTTTATCCAAAGCACATGCGCAAAACACAGTGAGGGGGCGTGGCAATGTTGGTACTGCGTTTGCTGGCGTCGGAATATTACGGTTTTTCTGATTGGCTCTTCAATATAAGTCAACCAATAGCAAAACATGACACAAGTGTTTACGCACCGCTCAACAGGTGGCCAGGCATTATGCCACCCCTCCCCACCACTGGTAAGCGGTGGTCAGGGCTCAAAGGGTTAACCTGCTGGGTGTTGATACCAGAACTGAATCCAGGACCCTCAGACAGATGCCAGCGCTCTAACCACTCCGCTATTGTGCACACATGTAAGCATGGCCATGCATGTACGCAAGATTCATAAGATCTGGGCTTCCTTAGCAGCAGCAAGAGCATCATGATCCATTGCACTAAATAAAATACAAAAGGTAAAAAAACCAACTTAAATGCTCGAAAAACTTGCATGCAACTCAGGTTTAAATTGAAAAAAAAAAAAAAAGAAATAAAAAGAAAAGAACCATCAAAACATGGAAAAAATATCCAGACCTCCTGTCATGGCTACCTCAGCTTCAATATTTTTTTGTTCTACACTTCCATGGCTCTGGTGTGTTTCCTGTCCAAGTCTACAGTGTCAGCAGATTCACCAGGACTGTTAATCGCGTTATTGTCTTTGCATTAACAGTGGCCATAGTAAGTGGTGTCCTGTGTATGCTGAATCATAACAGGCACAACTGAACACCACCAAAGTGACTCGACAACAGCGCAGGGTCTCCTCTGTTGTGTGGCCTTGTGGTGACCTAACACTGACAGGATCCTGTGGCTGCAGAACATGAACTCGGGTGTGGCTGCGTGTAAAGAAACAGGGATGAGCAGTGTGCGAGCAGCGCCGCCAAAACAGCACAGACAAAGGGGCATTACCCTCCCAACAGCAACAAGGAACATCTGTATTCTGTGTGTTTAGACATTTCCATCAGTTAGTGCACCTTGTGACATGCATGCATTTATACACAGTCTGAAATGGATGTGACGCTCACTGATCATGAATATACAGGGTCCTACATATTGTGCAAAGAATCATTACAGATGAGCGACACCATTCACGATAAAATCCAACCAATATTCAGTTCATCTGCTGTTTGTCAACCTGTCAGCCAGTCAGTCTGTTCATCTATGTTCTTATGAGTGTATTTTTATGCTGTTTTCTTCCTGCTGTTTTTCTTTTTCTAACACTGTTTGCTTCTCATCTAAACTAACGTTTACCGGAATCAAACTCAACCCTAATAAGGAGTGATTATTTTGTGATATCCCAGTTTACTGCTTTGTAAAATGTTGACCAACTAAAATCAAACAAAAATACTTTTGAAAAAAAAGAAAGAAATGAACACACAGTTTGCAGACCTCACCTCTTCTTCAAGGTCTTCATCCTGTCCCCCATTGCCTCCCCTCTCCCTGCTTCCAGCCTCTGTCAACCCATGTCCAGGGGCCGTCACTCTGTCCAGTGCACTGGCTAGCTGTACTGTCACTGTCTCTGTACCCCCGTCCCTGAAAACGTTGGTGTCCAAGACTGTTGTCGGAGCACTGCTGGCCTTACACACATCCTCTGAAACAGTTCAGAAAGACAGATGCCTTTAAGTAAAGCAAGCACACACACACACACTCTCACGCACACATAATTAAATATATATATATATATATCTCTTTAGAGAGAGAGGGGGGGGGGGAAGAGAGAGAGACACAGAGAGAGAGACACACAGAGAGAGACAGAGAGAGAGAGAGAGAGAGAGAGAGAGAGAGAGGAGTTTCCTTACTCTGCTCTAAATGAGAACAGAAAAAAGTAACGCCCTACAACTCTGAAGATAAATAAATATTTTCAAACAAGTAAATATACTAATTAATTGCTCATCTCTTTAATATATACACCCATCATTAATCAGCAAGAATATTTTATTCATCATCATCACATTTCACCTGTCTCCTTACTTCCAATCACAGTCATACAAGAAAAAGGACATTACAAGTTCTTTACTGTGCTAAAAAAAGAAAAGAAAAAAAGAATGGTACTATCTACTAATATATAATACACAGTTACAATAATAATGTTAAATGTATGTTAGATATCTATGTCATTATTTTTGCCGACATTGAACAAAAACACGACAAAATTTATACAACATGTTTATATGCAGCACAAAGCACATCTATTACATACCGAGACCAATTTGTAATTCAACAGTGTTTATTGTGTGTAGTTTTTGTTTGTTTGTGTTTTTTTTCTTTGCTGCTGTTTGCTTTTAATCATTCATTAGTTCTGTTTCTGTTTCTGATATCATCTAATAGCTGAACAGAGAAAACTTTATTTTAAAAAAAATTTTTTTTGAAGAAAAAGCAGACATTGTTTCATCAGATGCTCTTAAAAAATTATACATTCAAGAGAACCCCCATCCCCCACCGTCCCCCCCAAAAAGTGATTCACTTACCCATGGTGAGATACAAGAACCCTCCCACCAGTTCTTCCAATGATTCCTCCCTGGCCTGCATAAAGGTGTCTAGAACACTGTGCATGTCGTCTGTCTCACAGTTCCTGCGATTTTCATCCTCTGCTGTTATCTCATCCAAGTGTGCAAGGCTGTGGTCTGCCATGGTTTTGATCCTCCTCTTATATCACTGAAAGTTAGTATCAAAAATGGAGATTTTTTTAAAATGAAGCAGTAAAATTATATTGTACATAACATAATACACATATTCTTACATATTTATAATATATACACACTCTCTCTCTCACTTTATAATACATATACATATATATATATATATACATATACATGTGTGCATATATATATATATATATATATATATATATATATATATGTGTGTGTGTGTGTGTGTGTGTGTGTGTGTGTGTGTGTGTGTGTGATTACATTTAGTTCATTTGTTCCTGCAGAGTTTATAGAAATACAATTTTTAAGACATGAAAAGGCTGTTGCTTTTATTCTTCTCTCTCTCTCTCTCTATATATATATATATATATATATATATATATATATCATATTACTTTATATTATGCAAATGTATATTACACATAACACACATGCACACACACAAACATTTTGTTCTTTTTAAATTAGATTTGTATTGGTCACACTGGCTCATTTCCTTTTATTTTCAAGTTGCCACTGTTGTGAATACTGGGTACAGGTATAGATTATGCTGATAATATCTAAGCTTCATGATGTACTTGTCTAAATCACTACAATCCAAGTATCATTTGATGAGAATTCATTTTTATCCCCCTGTGGATGATAATTGACCAGCTGCGTGAGAGATATGGCACGGTCAGTGATTTTGAAAAAAATGGAATAAAATAAAATAAAAACTGATGTAACTCAATTCTGATGCTCACAAAAATATGTGTGTGCATGCGTGTACGCATACCTGAGTGTGTGTGTGTGTGTGTGTGTGTGTGTGTGTGTGTGTGTGTGTGTGTGTGTGTGTGTGTGTGTGTTGATAAGTGGTGCTTGGTATTTTAGCATCCTTAGTTACTGAACTTGTTTTACCGGCAATTTCTGTGCATCTATGAAACGATATTACCATCAATTGACGTTATAAACCTTCTTTTCTGTGGATTTCGACTCTTATTTTCTACGTTACTCAATTTTGATGCAGATTCAGTAACTAAACAAACGTGCCACCATCTTGCTTTTTCTCGTTATTCGTCCCACAAACCATGGAAATGTAACCAATAGCTGCAATTAATTTAGGATGCTGAAATAGGACGTTATTGCCGGTGGTACTGGTAGTGGAAACAAGCCTGTGTCCAAATAACGTAACGAACGCCTAAAACGGCAAGCTTTTCAGTTTCGGGCCTAAAAGCATCTTTGAAAGAGAAAATGGAGGAAAATGGAGATATGGAATCTTCCCTTGTTCCACAATTTGTTATAATACGTCAGAACATCATATATCCATGGACAGCAGACACGAACAGTTCTCACACATCAAACCTTCATCTGGTTGCTCACCAAACATTCCCTCGAACAGGAATGACTGTTAGAGTGGCCTTCCTTTGCAAGAAAGATAACTGTGTTGTTGGATGTCAAAGTTAATCCAATGCAGCCCCTTGATCAGTGAACCTGATTTGAACGATTTTAATGAAAAAGAAGATAACTTGGAAGACACTGCATACAAGGTGCATAGGCTCTATAGAAAAAGTTAATCAATTTCGCTGTTTTTATTTGTTTGCTTCTTTCGCTACCTCATGACTGTTCTTGGACTATGGGAAAATCAGCCTGAGTGGCATGGTTCATTGAGGATTGGGCTTGAGCCTGGATAGAAAACATGCGGCTGTCAAACTTTGGCAAAAAGAAAGAACAAAACCTTCTCCGACACAGATATTGAAACAAAAATGAAAGAAAAAACTAAACAGTTTGAAGTCATTGCTCAAGAGGCCAAAAATGACAAGTGGAAACAGTTTTGCGAGGCACTCAGTTATGACACAACATTGACAGAGTTCTGGCAATTTTATCGTCGCATGGAAGGGAAAACGTGCACAACAACAACCCCAGACATGTTAGACACTGACGGAACCAAGCTTAAGACAAACGAAGAAAAAAGATCTGCCCTGCTCAAACGTTTCATACAACAGAGCGATCAAAGAAACTTAGATGAGAAAAAGAAATATGTTGAGGAGTTAAACCAAACCCTTATGCAGACTGGACCCGATGATGACTTGACAATAGATGATCTAAACGAAGCAATAGCTAAATACAAGAAAGAATCGGCTCCTGGCCCAGACAAAGTTCGCTACTCGGACATCAAGGAGCTATCAGAAGAAGACAGAAGCAAACTTTTCAATCTATATCAAAACAGTTTCCACAATGGACATGTGCCGGAGGACTGGACACAGAGTTTCTTAAAACCCATACCAAAACCAGGAAAGGACCATCGCCAGGGCAGCGGCTACCGGATCCTAACCATGCAAAACATTGCTGGAAAGCTCATGGAACGCATGATAGCCAGGAAACTTGCAAGGGATCTTGAACACAGGCACATTCTCCCTTCAAATCAAGGTGGTTACAGAACAGGCAAGTCCACATGGGAAAACGCAGCTGCTTTTGCATATGAGGTATATGAAGGATTTCAAAGAAAAGAAGAAACACTAGCAGTAGCAATCGACCTTGAAGATGCCTACAATAAAGTCCAGTTTGCGCACCTGTCATGGAGCTGCTACTAAGGTATGGAGTAAGTTTGACACTGACAAGATGGATAGCAGCAGCGCTTCAGGAAAGAACCGTCGTCCTATGCCTCGGAGATTGGATGTCTGTACCTTCTAAACTATCCATGGGACTGCCACAAGGGTCTCCGCTCTCTCCTGTCCTCTACAATGTCTACACTTAAACAACAATGGAATAGCTCAGGTGCTTACTCTTGCGGATGATGGCCTGGTCTTCAAAACTTCGAAAGATGCTCAGGAAAGAACTAAAGCCGCCCAGAAACAACTAAACAATATTGCTCAATGGTGCAAAGACACAGGATCTTCCATCAATCCAGCGAAAGCCCAAACGTTGCTGTGCACCCTCAACAACAGAACCGCGAGCAAATCACCACCACCTGTGTCATTAGATGGGATTCAGATCGAGAAAACTGAATGCCTACGCTACCTAGGAATACACTTCGACAGGATGCTGACCTTCAGAAAACATACGGAAAACACTGTTCTCAAATGCAAAATGGGCCTTTCAGTCTTAAAAGCAATGGCAACCAAAAGTATTGAACAACGCCACCTATTCCTGCTATACCAATCACTCGTCCTCAGTGTGATCGACTACGGACTTGGGCTAACAACACCATCTCAAAGCAACCTCCTAAAATTAGAAAGAGTTCAAAATGAAGCTATGAGGCTGATCCTTGGAACAACAAAAGACACGCCCACGGAAACCATGCGATACCTGCTTGACCTTCCTTCAGTGCAGGCCAGAAACAAGTTAGAACAGGTCAAGATCTACTTCAAAGCATTAGAAAACCCTCAAAGCCCACTGCATGACGCAGTCAAAGAACCAAAAGGCAGCCGTCTAGGACGAGGAAGATCATGGATGGGGCTAGCAGAAGACACAATCCAGCTAGTATGCCGACTACAAGACCTGAAAGAAACAAAAGAATGGGAGAAAAACCCCGAAAACCTCAACCATCTATTCAACACAGCCATTTCACCCACTCTAGGAAGACATTGTCGGGAATGGCCAAAGGGCAAAACTGATGCGGAAGTGAAGCTACTCATAGAAGAAAACAGTAAAGAAGAGGACATCATCATACACACAGATGGCTCAGTCACCAAAGACCAATCCGGTTGGGGATTCACTGCGAAACAAAATGGAAAAACAATTAGGGAAGAGAATGCTGCCTACAAAGTCACAACCTCCAGCCTAACGATGGAAGTTGAAGCTGTGACACATGCCCGGAAACCAACATGCCATGATTCTAACCGACTCAATGAACCTCATACAGAAAATTGAAAACGGAATGGGAAGCCCAGAGTGGCACAAGGCAATGCGTAACTTTCAGATTAAAAAACTCACATGGTCATACTGCCCGGGACATGCAGGTGTTAAGGGAAATAAGCGAGCTGACAGACTTGCTGGTAACGCAACACCAACGAGCGGCCTACATCTAGGAAAATCGGAAATCATCAGAAAAGTCAAAGAATATCAAAAAGAACAGGCACAAGGCCATCACACCATCGATCGCCTCAAAGAAATAAAAGCAGAGAGAGAGGGAGCGGCCGTAAGTCTAACATGAAAGGTAGAGCACGATGCTTTGCAAATCAAACAAATATCGGCATCATTTCCAAACCAACATTGTGCAAATTTCTTCAAAACGGAACAGAGTCTCTGTGCTTTTCCTAACACAATAGACT
>NC_134902.1:37367286-37372286 GCF_041734735.1 Babylonia areolata
AAATGTTGTTGTCTGGCATATTCTTTAAAAGAAATGCATTCTGTTATGTACACAAATATATATGCATGCACTCAAGGTATGACTAAGCGCATTGGTGAATGTTGCTATCAGGCGTCTACCTAGCAAATGTAGTGTAGCACACATGGATTTGTCCGATCGCAGTGACGCCTTCTTCAGAAACTGAAAATGACATCACCAGCCTTTCTGGGTTTACAACGTTTCTCATTTGATGTTATTGTTTTGTTTAGTTTAACTTGGTTGGCTTGGCTTTTTTGGAGAGGCGTATAAGGAAGTATAGGAGTGTGTGTGTGTGTGTGTGTGTGTGTGTGTGTGTGTGTGTGTGTGTGTGGAGGGGGGAGAGGGGTGCCGCACTTGGACTCACACTTCCCCCACCACCTTCACCTCACCCCCACCCACAACCGCACACACACACACACAATCACGCATTCTAACACCCATTACCCCCACCCCTCCGACATACACCGACATCAAACCACCCATCTACCGCCCCCCTCCCTCCACCCACTCATACACACCCCACCTTCACCCCCATCCACCAACACACACCTCTGTATGCACCAGTCGACAGTCATGGTACGAGGGTGGTCCTGAGCCAGGGTGAAGTTACCTCCCTGCTCGTCTTCAACGAAACAACCCTTCTTGGTTGGCGACGGCGCTGCAGGACAGAAACATGACACACTGAATGAAGGCACCCCCTCTCTCTCTCTCTCTCTCTCTGTCTGTCTCCCTCTCTCGTCAGTGTGTGTGTGTGTGTGTGTGTGTGTGTGTGTGTGTGTGTGTGTGTGTGTGTGTGTGTGTGTGCGCGCACGCGCGCGTGCGCGATCAAGCACCATCAGTTTTGTTGTTGTTTTTTTTTCATGAACCAAGGCTGGCTCTAACCCACAACTGAGCGTGCCATGCATTCAAATGGGAAGACTTGAACAACAGAGTCGAGGTTCATGCCGGCACTTGACGGATACGTCTTTGGGAGTATTTCTCGCATTTCCCTACCAACACTGCAGGTGTCTGGATCTCCTAGGCCTGATTAACGTCAGGATGTATTCATTATGAGAGTGCAGCCTTGTCAAGTAGTCACAAACATAACAGTAGGCCTGATTAACGTCAGGATGTATTCATTATGAGAGTGCAGCCTTGTCAAGTAGTCACAAACATAACAGTAGGCCTGGTTAACACCGGGATATAGTTATCATGAGAGTGCAGCCTTGTCAAGTAGTGACAAACGTAACAGTAGGCCTGGTTAACACTGTGATATAGTTATCATGAGAGTGCAACCTTGTCAAGTAGTCACAAACGTAACAGTAGGCCTGGTTAACACCGGGATATAGTTATCATGAGAGTGCAGCCTTGTCAAGTAGTCACAAACATAACAGTAGGCCTGGTTAACACCGGGATATAGTTATCATGAGAGTGCAGCCTTGTCAAGCCTTGTCAAGTAGTCACAAACGTAACAGTAGGCCTGGTTAACACCGGGATATAGTTATCATGAGAGTGCAGCCTTGTCAAGCCTTGTCAAGTAGTCACAAACGTAACAGTAGGCCTGGTTAACACCGGGATATAGTTATCATGAGAGTGCAACCTTGTCAAGCCTTGTCAAGTAGTCACAAACATAACAGTAGGCCTGGTTAACACCGGGATATAGTTATCATGAGAGTGCAACCTTGTCAAGCCTTGTCAAATAGTCACAAACATCATGGTAGGCCTGGATAGCACAGGGGTATATTATGAGAGCACAGCCTTGTCCAGCGGTCACAGATATAAAGGAATGAATCCAATAGCAGCATTGTCATCCGTTCCATCTTCAACAAAATATAGGAAGCAAAATGTTCCAAAGTTCTCGGGATAAAAAGGAATATAAGACACAAGAATACACGAGAGATCGAAAAAAAAAGGGGGGGACTCCCCTAGGAGAAACAGAAAAAAAGAAACAGTGAAAAAGAGAGACACACATAATTCAGAAAGAAAGAAACAGAAACAGAAACAGACACAAACGGATTCAGAGATAAACAAAATTTAAAGACAGAGAGAGAGAGAGAGAGAGAGAGAGAGAGAGACAGAGACAGAGACAGAGTGACAGAGAGAGCATGAGACACAGAGACAGACAGAGACAGATACTAAAAGGGAGGAAGACAAAGATAGGAAAGGGGTAGTGGGGAAAGACAAAAATAGAACTCTGGGCTTACATTTTTGATCGCTCGAGGGTTTGAGATTTTCGTCAAAGAAAACCACAGACCAACAGAATCACAGACAGACAGAGAGAGAGTGACAGAAGAAACATCAAGGCACAGACAGACAGAGAGAGTGACAGAAGAAACATCAAGGCACAGACAGACAGAGAGAGTGACAGAAGAAACATCAAGGCACAGACAGACAGAGAGAGTGACAGAAGAAACATCAAGGCACAGACAGACAGAGAGAGTGACAGAAGAAACATCAAGGCACAGACAGACAGAGAGAGTGACAGAAGAAACATCAAGGCACAGACAGACAGAGAGAGAGTGACAGAAGAAACATCAAGGCACAGACAGACAGAGAGAGTGACAGAAGAAACATCAAGGCACAGACAGACAGAGAGACAAAGCACCACATCAACTTACGGGGAGGGGTCGGAGCCTGCAGGCAGGGCACAGAGAAATCCTGGTGGACGATCTTGGAGACCTCCTCCCAGCGTACCGCCCCCAAGCCCTGTGTACATGATTACAGCCACACTCACACTGTCTCTGACATCCCTAGTGGACTGTGTACATGATTACAGCCACACTCACACTATCAGACATCCCTAGTGGACTGTGTACATGATTACAGCCACACTCACACTGTCTCTCTGACATCCCTAATGGACTGTCTACGTAATTACAGTCACACCCACACTGTCTCTGACATCCCTAGTGGACTGTGTACATGATTACAGTCACACCCACACTGTCTCTGACATCCCTAGTGGACTGTGTACATGATTATATCCACACCCACACTGTCTCTGACATTCCTAGTGGACTGTGTACATGATTATATCCACACCCACACTGTCTCTGACATCCCTAGTGGACTGTGTACATGATTACAGCCACACCCACACTGTCTCTGACATCCCTAGTGGACTGTGTACATGATTACAGCCACACCCACACTGTCTCTGACATCCCTAGTGGACTGTGTACATGATTACAGCCACACCCACACTGTCTCTGACATCCCTAGTGGACTGTGTACATGATTACAGCCACACCCACACTGTCTCTGACATCCCTAGTGGACTGTGTACATAATTATAGCCACACCCACACTGTCTCTGACATTCCTAGTGGACTGTGTACATGATTACAGCCACACCCACACTGTCTCTGACATCCCTAGTGGACTGTGTACATGATTACAGCCACACCCACACTGTCTCTGACATCCCTAGTGGACTGTGTACATAATTATAGCCACACCCACACTGTCTCTGACATCTGTAGTGGACTGTGTACATAATTATAGCCACACCCACGCTGTCTCTAACATCTGTAGTGGACTGTGTACATAATTATAGCCACACCCACACTGTCTCTGACATCCCTAGTGGACTGTGTACATGATTACAGCCACACCCACACTGTCTCTGACATCCCTAGCGGACTGTGTACATAATTATAGCCACACCCACACTGTCTCTGACATCTGTAGTGGACTGTGTACATAATTATAGCCACACCCACACTGTCTCTGACATCCCTAGTGGACTGTGTACATGATTACAGCCACACCCACACTGTCTCTGACATCCCTAGTAGACTGTGTACATAATTATAGCCACACCCACACTGTCTCTGTCATCTGTAGTGGACTGTGTACATAATTATAGCCACACCCACACTGTCTCTGACATCCCTAGTGGACTGTGTACATAATTATAGCCACACCCACACTGTCTCTGACATTCCTAGTGGACTGTGTACATAATTATAGCCACACCCACACTGTCTCTCTGACATCCCTAGTGGACTGTGTACATAATTATAGCCACACCCACACTGTGTCTCTGACATCCCTAATGGACTGTGTACATAATTACAGCCACACCCACACTGTCTCTGACATCCCTAGAGGACTGTGTACATGATTACAGCCACACCCACACTGTCTCTGACATCCCTAATGGACTGTGTACATAATTACAGCCACACCCACACTGTCTCTCTGACATCCCTAGTGGACTGTGTACACAATTATAGCCACACCCACACTGTCTCTCTGACAACCCTAGTGGACTGTGTACACAATTATAGCCACACCCACACTGTCTCAGAGACCTCCCTACTGGACGATGTACATGATTACAGCCACACCCACACTGCTGACATCCCTAGTGGACTGTGGACATGATTATAGCCACACCCACACTGTCTCTGATATCTGTAGTGGACTGTGTACATAATTACATTCACACCCACACTGTCTCTGACATCCCTAGTGGACTGTGTACAAAATTATACCCACACCCACACTGTCTCTCACACATTCCAAGTGGACTGTGTACACAATTACAGACACACCCACAGCATCTCTCTGAGAACTGTAGTGGACTGTGTACATAGTTCTGTACATAATTATAGCCACACCCACACTCTCTAAGACATCACTCGTTGGCTGCACTGCATTGGGCAGGGTTGGGTTGGAATGGCCTGACTAAGCGCGTTGGGTTATGCTGCTGGTCAGGCATCTGCTTGGCAGATGTGGTGTAGCGTATATGGATTTGTCCGAACGCAGTGACGCTTCCTTGAGCTACTGATACTGAAACTGGGTTGGGATGGGATGGTTCGGGTTGTGTTGGGTTAGGTTGTACCGGGGTCAGATGGGGGTGGGGCGATTTGATTTGAGTTGGGTTAGGTTGTGTTGGGGTTGGATTGGCTTTGGATGGTTTTGAGTCGAGTTGAGTTAGGTTGTACTGGGTTTGGAATGGGTTAGGTTTGGTTGGATTGGACTGAACTACTGGACTG
>NC_134902.1:37377286-37394786 GCF_041734735.1 Babylonia areolata
CTAATTGCAACAGAAAATGTTATTTATGTAAAATAAAGAACATTTATTTTTAAACATGCCCTGTGAGTTATACGTGCTGTAGTCGTCAAACATTTAATTTTGTCTTTTTTAAAAATTTCGTCGACGGGCGTTTTGACATTTTTGACGCGAACGGCCTTCCGCAGGCAAACATCCTTTTTTTTATTTTTTTTTATTTTTTTTTTAAGCTGTTAAAGTTCCGTCTGCTGTATACACGCACGTTGCGCCATCATCAGTCGATAAGTTTATTTAGATCTACGGCGATTTCAGTATATATATATATATATATATATATATATATATATATATATATATATGTAAATGTTACCGCTTTCATTATCACTTAACTTTCCTTTCTACCTTCCAAAACTCGTGCATGATACATAAACATGTAGATCTAAATTAAAGCTTTAGGCTGTGGCACATTAAGCAATTGCAGTGCACTTCAGTGACAATTAACTCTATTGGGTAAATCTGTTTCGTAAGACACAAAGAAAGAAAAAAAGACGTGAAAAGAAAACAAGAAAGCACAAAAAACTAACAAACAAAACTTAAAACCACTCTCCTCCTCCCCCACTCTCTCTCCCTCTCTCTCTACCAACTCCTCCTCCTCCCTACCTCCCCACCCACCTACCCCAGACTGCCACCCACCCGTTCCTGATGTCGTGGAAGATGGCGTTCCTGGTCCTGTCGGCGTCCAGGGCCCGGAGGGAGTAGACGGGGGTGAAGTCCCACTTGTTGATGGAAACGGGGTAGTCGCTGAGGATGGTGAAGTTGGTCAGGTCCTTGGGCACGCACAGCCCCACCCGCACCACGTCCTGCCTGCACGTGCAACGCGTTTCATAGTGTGGAGGGAGGGAGGGAGGGAGGGAGGGAAGAGAGAGAATCAGATTCACATGATTTATTCATTCGAGGCCATAGCCCCATATTATGAACAGAACTTGGGGGGTGAGTGCTGGGGGAGGGTGATAACAGAGTTGAATAACATGTTTTACTACGAAATATGTAAACACAACAAGCATAATGATACCAGATACGACAACAATTATCTAACCCGAGCAATGTGCGTGTACAATGTGAGCACGTAAAAATTCTTACGCGTGTACTTACTTATACATTCACTCATGAATGAATGAGCCAATTGCTGCAGCAACGGACAGATGAATGAGTGGATTCATATATGCACAAAGTTATTGCTTTTGTAAACTTGAAAAGGAATTTTTTTTTCTGAAAGGAAACGAAAGCGGGAGAGGGGTGGGGGGAGGGGTGGGGGGGGGGGAGCAGGGGGTGGAGGGAGGGATGAGAGCGAGAGGGTAGGAACAGGAGCATCCCCCCACCCAACGACAAAGTCTGCCTCACTTTTCCACCCCGTAGCCGAAGACCCTGAACTCTGAGGGGAAGGCGGCGCCCTTGAGGGTGGTGTTGAGGCCCACCACGAAGGAGCTGTGGGTCCGCATCAGGTACTCCATCCTCTGGGTGGCTGGAGGGACACACGTATCATCGTCGTCATCATCATCATCATCGTCATCATCGTCGTCGTCGTCATCATCATCATCATCGTCATCATCGTTGTCGTCGTCGTCGTCAGTAATCATCTTAGCCATCGTCATCATTATCATTATCGTCGTCGCCGTCGTTGGCATCGTCGTCATCATCACCATCATCATCGTTGTCGTCGTCGTTCTCGTCCTCGACGGCATCGTCAATCGTAATCAACATTATCATCGTCACCGTCATCATTCATCGTCATCAGTCATTATCATCAGCAGCAGTATCGTCGTCGTTGTTGCTGTTGCTGATGTCGTCATTATCGTTATAATTCTAATAAGCTTATATTATGTGCGAATGCTGCGCCAAGCAGATCTGTACGTACAAATACGCAGAAAACAAAAGTAATAATAGAAATCATTACATTACATTAAATAACACAAACACAGACACACAGACACACATACATCTGTCTGTCTGTCTGTCTGTCTCTGTCTGTCTGTCTGTCTGTCTTTCTCTAGTTTATTATAAAAAAAAAAGAAGTGAATGTTGTTGAATATTTGTGTTGACTATTTTGGGTGATATGGTTGATATTGTGCTAACAATTTTTGGTTGATCTGAATTGTCTACTTACTGTGTCATGTCATTTTCTAATTATTATTTATCAGTGAATCCCCCTTCAGTAAGGGGCTCTGGCCTTATCTGAATAAAACATTCGTTCGTTCGTTCGTTCGTTCACTCTCTCTCTCTCTCTCTCTCTCTCTCTCTCTCTCTCTCTCTCTCTCTACGTGTGTGCGTAACTGAAGCCTGATTGACTGACACAGGAAACCAACGACGAGTACCTGACACAGGAAACCAACGACGAGTACCTGACACAGGAAACCAACGACGAGTACCTGATACAGGAAACCAACGACGAGTACCTGACACAGGAAACCAACGACGAGTACCTGACGCAGGAAACCAACGACAATTACCTGACACAGGAGACCAACGACCAGTACCTGACACAGGAGACCAACGACCAGTACCTGACACAGGAAACCAACGACCAGTACCTGACACAGGAAACCAACGACCAGTACCTGACACAGGAAACCAACGACGAGTACCTGACACAGGAAACCAACGACCAGTACCTGACACAGGAAACCAACGACCAGTACCTGACACAGGAAACCAATGACGAGTACCTGACACAGGAAACCAACGACCAGTACCTGACACAGGAAACCAATGACGAGTACCTTCAGGTCAGCTGTCAGCTGGCTGCACCCAGGTAGGCAGCCTGTTGTGCAAAATGAGTCCGTGTTTGTAAAAAAAGCTCAGATTGGTCTTTGAGCGAAGACAGGTGCGGTCCTGTAGCATTTCTGATTTGATTTGACATGGATACAACCATCCACCTGAAGATCCAGTCATCAGCCCCATCCACATGTAATATGCATCTTCTGTTCAAACGTGTGTGTGTGTGTGTGTGTGTGTGTGTGTGTGTGTGTGTGTGAGTTTGTGTGTTGATATGCACTTGAATGTATCCTAATTTCTACTGTATCTGTGTTTGTGTATGATTTTCGATTTATGTTCGTATCTTGTTATATACTATCCCCCCCCCCTCCCCCGCCCAATATTCCTTGTGACCCCCGGTACACTTCGTAATAAAGACATATTCTATTCTATTCTGTTCTTACAGCGCCTGTCCTCGGTCGGAGACCAAGCTCTAAGCGCTGTACAAACACGGAGTCATTTGCACAACAGGCTGCTTACCTGGGTAGAGCCGACTGATAGCTGCCATTGGGCGCTCATCATTCGTTTCCTGTGTCGTTCAATCAGATTTTCAGTTTCGCACACATACACACTCGGACAGGCATGTAACATTTTACGTGTATGACCGTTTTGTTTTATTTACCCCGCCATAAAGGCAGCCATACTCCGTTTTCGGGGTGTGCGTATGCTGGGTATGTTCTTGTTTCTATAATCCACCAAACGCTAACATGGATTACAGGATCTTTAACGTTCGTATTTGATCTTCTGCGTGCATATACACACACGAAGGGGGTTCAGGCACTAGCAGGTTTGCACATGATTGACCTGAGAGATCGGAAAAATCTCCATCCTTTACCAGTCAGGCACCGTTAAATCTCCATTTTTACCCACCAGTCACAGTTACCGAGATTCTAACCCGGGACCCTCAGACTGAAAGCCCAACGCTTTAACCTCTCGGCTATTGTGCCCGTCTATATTCAAAATGAGAACCAACCCCACCAGAAGTTCCAGTAGAGTTCCGCTCGACAGAAAGCAATAAAGTCTAGTAAGGAACAGAATCCAAAGTTTCCAAAGCATGGAAACGTGGGCTGCTTGATGGTGCCGAAGATTGGGAATGCACAGTTAGAGGGGAAGAGACACCCGGAAATCATCAGCAAGAGCGGCATGAGACCTGACATAGTACTCCACTCCAAGGCAACGAAACAAGCGATTCTGATTGAGCTCACTGTGCCATACGAAAGCAGAATGGAGGAAGCCCACATCTACAAGACCGAGAAGTATGCTAGCCTAGCCAGCAGCCTGATAGAATCTGGCTTCCAAGCCAAAGTCCTTGCCATAGAGATTGGTGCAAGAGGGTTTGTGGGCGCATCTGCCAACAGCCTCATGAAACAGCTGTCGATTTCTGACAGAGAGAGGACATGGGCTCTCAAGGTAATGGCAGAAGCAGCAGAAAAGAGTTCCAGCTGGATCTGGTCGAGGAGGAATGAAAGTAAACTTCATAAGGATTAGATTTCCCAACTCAGACTAGGCATATGATGGCTCAGTGGTTAAACGTCTGCCAGAAAAGGTGACTCAGTCCTGGAGTGGCGACCACCCAAAGAGGCGCAGGTTCGAACCTGCTGAGGACCAGCAAAACAGAAAAAAGAAAAAGGCGGCAATACAAGGGCATCCTGGAGTCATGACCTGGGTGCGGCCCGGCCCCCTTAGAGTGTAAGGAGTTCAGGGCCGAAACACTTGACTGAGGGGGGCTTCTTCTCTGAAGACCTTGTACTGTCTAGCTCTCCCTAAAGTTTCTTATCACACTGTCCCCAAGTACGCATCCTTCCACCGGCCCACGCCCCCGTGCTCCCCCCCAGCCCCCACCCCCCCACACACACCCCAACCCTTCCCCCCCCCCCTCCCCCCGGAGCCCCCTTCCCCCCACAGCCCCCCCTCCCCCACCTTTTTGAACGAAGATGTCTTGCGGGTTGTCGTCGCGTCTGGCCACCAGAGGGTAGTGGTCGTGTAGTTCGTTGGACAGACTGCCGTCATCCCCTTTGAATTCCACCTGCGGAACACGACAACCATGCAAACACTTGCCCTACGACACGTGCCCAGCAGTTTTGTCACTCAGATACACACTGGCAAGCACGCAGGTACGAACAGCAGGCAGGCATACACGCAGACACGTGTGAATAGACGCACATAGTCGAATGTGCAAAAAGAAACAACAACAACAAAAGAAAAAAAAAAAAAACCCAAAAAAAACCACGTGTGCATGCTACAAGTGCTCGCAGACAGAAGAGTACAGACACGTGAGAGTGGTTGCAAAGCGCGTGCCTGCACCTCCACATCCACACACCACTCCTCACCCATACAAACTCACCCTCACCTCCACCCACCCACACCCCCCACCCCATTCCACACCGCCGCTCCCCCCCCCCCCCAACCCCCTCCACCCCCCACCCCCCACCACACACACACACACGCACACACACAGAATCCAGCAGACCTTGACGTAGCGATAAGGACAGACGGTCATGCCCCAGTCCTTGTGGGGTAGACAGTCGCGGCCCCTAGTGAAGGGCCTGTCCCTAACGATGGCGGTGTGCGGGGTCCCGGTCACCGAGCCGTCCTTATCGTAGGTGAAGGCGTTCTTGGGCCCGCACCTGTCCTCCCAGTCGTACGTGTTGTACGTGTTGGGGTCACCGAAGAAGACGTAGTGGCCGTTGTTTTGCTAGGTGAGAGGGTGGGTGGGTGGGGTGGGCGCAGTAGTTGTATAGAAAATGTATCTAGAAATTGATTTAAGAAATTACTTATAGATTCAAATAATCAATGTTACCAATGTTGTGTAAACACAGAGAATGCAGCTAATCCCAAACATTTTCTAAATTTGACACAAGCAGCACATTCAAGACAAATTACAAGTCTAATGTACAGACTTCGTTTAAATGCCTTTCGTACAAAATAAAATTATTTTCTAAAAATATAAAATGTATATGCGGTATGCAAATAACTGTAAGTCATCTACTCATTCATTGTCCGAGCATAAGACATTTAATTCCTAAAGATGTAGTTGATGACTTTTCTTCCAATATTTCATTAGCCACTGAAAATATTTTGAATGATTATTCATTGCTTAGAATGTTTTCGGAAATTTTAAACTCCAGTCCAGTTGGTATCCTCCTTTGATGTGTTATAATTAATGTTGTTATTTATATTTACATTGTTGTAGGTTAATACTTGTTGATATGCATATACATATTTTCCTTCCCATGGCACCTCATTCAATACACACCACAATCTCTTTAGACCTTTTTCTTATAATATACTTTTCCTCTGATACATAACATGAATACTTTTTACACTAATATTCACATGCATTCCCTTTCCTTTATCCACTTCCTTACACCTTTCCGTCTAAAAACACTTATAGTGAATAGACGTTAAACTGAAGATAAAACACACACACACACACACACACACACACACACACACACACACACACACACACACAAACACACACACGTGCGCACTTTAAGATTCAATTAGCCTTTCACCCCTTTTGGGTCGTGGAGGATTTCAGAAAAGCACACAATCAGGAACATGACTAGGATTATCATAACGCTTTGCATCAATTGAAGGTAAAACGATGGTTGACGTCCCTTAACATTCCTTCTACTGCATGACCATATCCCATGCAACATTGCAAGTCGTGATGAATTTTACTAAGTCTAAGGAGTACCCGTTTGCTTGGCACACACACACACACACACACACACACACACACACACACACACACACACACACACACAGAGCCCCCTTCCCCACAACATACACACACACATTCGCGCGCGCCCGCGCGCGCGCTCACACACACACACACACATACACAGAGAGCCCCCTTCCCCACAACACACACACACACACACACACACACACACACACACACACACACACACAGAGCCCCCTTCCCCACAACACACACACACACATACACAGAGAGCCCCCTTCCCCACAACACACACACACACACAAACTCACTCACACACACACACACACACACACACACACACACACACACACAAACACACACACAGAGCCCCCTTCCCCACAACACACACACACACACACACATACACAGAGAGCCCCCTTCCCCACAACACACACACACACACACACACACACACACACACACACACACACACACACACAGAGCCCCCTTCCCCACAACACACACACACACACACACACACACACACACATACACAGAGAGCCCCCTTCCCCACAACACACACACACACACACACACACACAAACTCACTCACACACACACACACACACACACACACACACACACACACACACAGAGCCCCCTTCCCCACAACACACACACACACACACACACACACACACACACACAAACTCACTCACACACACACACACACACACACACACACACACACACAGAGAGCCCTCTTCCCCACAACACACACACACACACACACACACACACACACACACACATGCACACACACAGAGCCCTCTTCCCCACAACACACACACACACACACACACACACACACACACACACAAAAACACACACACACACACACACACACACAAACCCACCTTCACACACCTCTTCTCCTTCCCCTCCCCTCACCGCCCCCCCCGCACCCCCCTCCTCCCTACCCCCCCCCCCCTCCACTCACGTCATCGCAGTATCCGAAGGTGAGGTTGGTGATGTACTGGGAGGTGTAGGTGGGGTAGGTGCTGTCCTTCTTGAAGCTGATGGCCCCTGCGTAGCTGACGGGCCTCCTGCCCAGCTTGCCCTTCCAGGCGTCGTTCCAGTAGCGGGTGGCGAAGCGGTCGAAGTAGCTGTGCTTGACGAACATGGGGCCCTGGTAGATGCCCACCCCTGTGATCGTGTTCCACCTGAAGATGAGGAAACAGTGGGCTGAACTTCTTCTTCTTCTTCTTCTTCGTCGTCGTCGTTCGTGGGCTGCAACTCCCACGTTCACTCGTATGTACACGAGTGGGCTTTTACGTGTATAACCCGTTTTTGTATTTGCATTTGTATTTCTTTTTATCACAACAGATTTCTCTGTGTGAAATTCGGGCTGCTCTCCCCAGGGAGAGCGCGTCGCTACACTACAGCGCCACCCATTTTTTTTGTATTTTTTCCTGCATGCAGTTTTATTTGTTTTTCCTATCGATGTGCATTTTTCTACAGAATTTTGCCAGGAACAACCCTTTTGTTGCCGTGGGTTCTTTTACGTGCGCTAAGTGCATGCTGCACACGGGACCTCGGTTTATCGTCTGACTTTAATCCCCCCCACCCACCCCCGCCATGTAGGCAGCCATACTCCGTTTTCGGGGGGGTGCATACCGGAGGTTCGATTCTCTGCCTGTACCCAGGTGAGAGAGGGAGAGAGAGAGAGGGGGGGGGGGTGGGAGGGAGAGAGAGAGAGTCTGGTCAAGGGGTTATAGGTTCTCCTCTGCTTACAGGTAACCATGTGACGCAGTATTTGTGGGGAGTAAATATACATCCAGCAATGGATATCCCATTTTGGAACAGGATGGGCTCCGCCAGATTTGACTTGCCTAAGACACGTCGCGTAATTTTTTTTTCTTAAAGGAAGACAGAAAAAAAGAAGCAGAAAAAAAAAAGAATGGACGAGAATTCCAGTTGCACTTGACACAACCGTCAGAACTGAAGGAATCTGATCAACAGTTCTCTTCGGCGATCCATTGACTCGCCACGAAGTTAAAGAAGAAGGAAGAGGAGGAGGAGGAGGAGAAGAAGAAGAAGGAAGAGGAGGAGGAGGGGAAGGAAAAATAAGAAGAAGGAAGAGGAGGAGGAGGGGAAGAAGAAGAAGAAGCAGGAGAGAGAAGAGAGAAGAAGAGGAGGAGGAAGAGGAAGGAAGGAAAATAAGAAGAAGGAAGAGGAGGAGGAGGGGAAGAAGAAGAAGAAGAAGAAGAAGAAGAAGAAGAAGAAGAAGGAGGAGGAGGAGGAGGAGGAGGAGGAGGAGAAGAAGAAGGAGGAGGAAGAGAAGAAGAAGAAGGAGGAGGAGGAGGAGGAAAAAGAAGAAGAAGAAGATGATGATGATTATGACAACGACGACGATAGAGACGACGACGACGATAATGGTGACGATAACGGTGACAATGACGATGACGATGGTAATGACGACGATGGTGATGACGATAATGGTGACAATGACGATGACGATGGTAATGACGACGATAATGGTGACAATAATGGTGACAATGACGATGACGATGGTAATGACGACAATGGTGATGACGATGACGATAATGACCCGCTGGAGCGGTGGTGTAGTGGTTAAAACTCAAGACTAGACAGCCAGTGTCCACGGTTTCCAGTTCCAATCTGTTTTACACCCCTCCCCCAAGCCCCCCCCCCCCCCCCCCCCCCCAACCCCCACCCCCCTCTCAACTTTACTAGATATTGAGTGGTGGTCTGGGTGCCTGGTTTTTAGGATGAGACGATGCAGCATGCACTTAGCGCACGTAAAAGAACCCATGGCAACAAAAGGGTTATCCCGGGGCTTAATTCTTAAAAAAAAAAACACAAAAAAAACGAAGTGAAACAAATATAACTAAGACAGAAAAAGAGGGAGGGGTGGGGGGCAGGGGAAGGGGTTACCCAGTAACAAGCAGGAATCACGCGCATAAGCGCGTGTCACAAGCCCTCCCCCCCCACCCCCCGCACCCCCTTACACACACACACACTCACATACGCATGCACGCACACACACACACATACACGCACGTACACACACACACACACACACACAAACACACACGCACACACACACACACATACACGCACGTACACACACACACACACAAAGTCAAGGCACCCCCCCAACCCCCCGCCCCCCATACCCTACTACCCCACACACATACTCACGGCGTTTTTCCGATAGACCCGTTGAACTGCATGCTGAGCTCCTCACCACTGCGGGCCATCTCCTTCCAGATCCTGGGCTGCCCCACGTTGTCTGTGCGGCCGATCAGCACGCTGTACTCCAACGACACACCCGTCCAGAACCCCGTGCACCCACCCGAGAAACTCTGGGTGGCCGCGTCCGCCAGCCTGAAGGAGTGAATCGTCATCACATGCATGCATACATATTTTCACAAGGAGCGCTCGGCTAAAACACAGAGAGAGCTTACAGTTTGGCCAACAGCAAAAGTGAGAGCGATAATTAGACCAATGGTTTCTTTCCTGCAATGGGAATTCATTTGATAATAATAAGAAGAATAGCAATTATAATATTAATAGTTATAATAATAATATATAGTACTTTTATGGCGCAAACTCCCCATGTAATGGGCTCTAAGCGCCTAACATGAAACAACACATATGTGTGGTTCGTCCGTCGGGATCGACGAGGACCATTTAGTCATCCTGGGGGTGGGTGGGTTGGGCTCTGTGGGTGCGCAGATGACTGGTCAGGCCAATCCGCGCCCGGAAGGTTCTGACGCAGTGTGGACAGGGGATGGTGGCGGCTGTCGGGGACTTGCTGGCACTACTTTTCCTGGCCTGTCTGCGTTGCTCTGCTGTAGCGACTCTGTTGGCCTCGCAGGATTTGGCGCCTTTGTGGACAGCTGAACGCCACTTTGGTCTGTCCATTGCATTCAGCTCCCATGTGTCGTGGCTGATGTTGAAGGCCTTCAGAGAAGCTTTCAGAGTGTCTTTGAAGCGCTTCTTTTGGCCTCCATGGGAGCGCTTGCCATGTTGGAGTTCGCCGTACAGCAGTTTCTTGGGGAGCCGGTGGTCTGGCATGCGAACTACATGGCCTGTCCAGCGCAGCTGGGCCTGCATCAAGATGGTGTAGATGCTGGGCACGTTTGCACGAGTGAGCACCTCTGTGTCAGGGATCTTTTCTTGCCACTTTATGCCGAGAGGTTTTCTGAGGCTGGTGGTGTGGAAGTGGTTCAGCTTTTTGGCGTGGCGTTTGTAGACCGTCCATGATTCACATCCATAGAGCAGTGTGGTGAGAACTATGGCCTTGTATACTTTGAGCTTCGTCTCCAGGGTGATGCCTCTCCTGTTCCAAACGTTCTTATGGAGTCTGCCGAAGGTAGCGCTGGCTTTGGCGAGTCTGGCATTCACCTCGTCGTCGAAGACAACTGTGCGAGAGAGTGTACTGCCCAGATATGTGAACTTGTCCACCGCGTTCAATTGTTGCCCGTTGATGAAGATGTTTGGTTCAACGTAAGGCTTTCCTGGAGCTGGCTGGTGCATCACCTCAGTCTTCTTTGTGCTGATTGTGAGGCCAAAGTTGTCACAGGCAGCAGAGAACTTGTCGACACTGTGTTGCATGTCAGCTTCAGAGGCAGCGTTGAGAGCGCAGTCATCAGCAAACAGGAAGTCGTTGACGGTGTCTGTCCTCACCTTGGTTTTTGCTTGAAGCCTCCTGAGGTTGAAGAGTGAGCCATCTGTGCGGTACCTGATGCCAATGCCTACGTCAGCGTCTCTGAAGGCATCTGTCAGCATGGCTGAAAACATGAGACTGAACAGGGCGGGTGCAAGAACACACCCTTGCTTGACTCCGTTGGAGACAGGGAATGGTTCTGAAGTCTCTCCGTTGTCTTGGACTCGGGCCAGCATCCCATCGTGTAGTTGCCGTATGATGGTGATGAACTTTCTGGGACATCAGTACCTCGCCATGATTCTCCAAAGGCCATCTCTGCTAACAGTATCGAAGGCCTTGGTCAGATCGACATAAGTGGAGTAAAGGTCGGCGTTCTGTTCCTGACGCTTTGATTTGTCTCTGCACAAGATTCAGCGCTATAGAAATACTTATCATGATTGTGATTGTTATCATTATTATTATTATTATCATTCGGTGGTGTTCAGCGGTGCCTGTTCTGATTTAACGTACTTAGGACACCACCTACTAAGCCCCCTACTAACGACAATAATGGCTTAGTCGCGTAGCCAGACAGAGTGAGCGTCCCTCCCAGAGTGGAGACCGCCACCACGTCCATCAAACAACAGCCCCCCATGAATCTGCCGACACTGAAGACATTGACAGGACTCACCCCAAGCACAGAAGTGGAGGGGTATCGAAACTGAGGTCACCATGAGAGCAGGGCATGAAAGGCCACAGACTTTGAGACTGTTTTGTTGATGATGATAAAGGGGGAGGACGATGACAATGACGTTGTTGCTAGGGAGGTCCATTAAATTTTATCATTATTATTATTAGTAGTAGTAGTAGTAGTAGTAGCAGTATCATTATTGTTATCATCATTAAAGGGGGATGCACTGAGTAAGACGGACAGAGAGTTACTCACGAAGAGAAGGTGACGTTCAGATTTCCGCCTTTCACCCACATGTTGTTCTGCTTGTTCTTGTAGGCAGTCACTCTGGACAGTAACATTACAGCTTGATAACATCCTCTCTCTGTCTCTTTGTCTCTCTCTGTCTGTCTGTCTGTCTCTGTCTCTGTCTCTCTCTCCGATATGAATTTTCTCTCTTTATTTATTCTTGTGCGTTTCCTTTCTTTATTTGTACACCAGTCTAGGGCTGGGTGAAAATTGTCATTATGCTTATCTCAATACCCTGGAAAAATATAATTCCGTTCGTTCGTTCGTTCTGTCTGTCTGTCTGTCTGTCTGTCTCTCTCTCTCTCTCTCTCTCTCTCTCTATATATATATATATATATATAAGAGAGAGAAAGAGACAGAGAGGGTATAACAATTTTGCTGAAGTTCGTTTGACTTGTAAAAACAGAGGAAGAAAAAAAAAGGAGATTATGCAAAAATTATTGAAAAATTACTTCACCACCCGACTAGATTTCCGTACACATGGTCTCAGTTCCTTAATGTCAGCGCAGTTTGAGTCGTTTTAAATTAAAACAGATGCTTTCCTGTTCACATATAGACGAAGGAGAAGGGGAAGAAGAAGAAGAAGAAAGGAGGAGGAGAAGAAGAAGGAAAAGGAGAAGAAGAAGGAGAAAGAGAATAAGAAGTACAAGAACTAGAACAAAATAAGACAAAGAAAAAGAAACAGGAAGTTAACGTACACGTTTTTTCTTCTACTTCTTCTTCTACTTCGTTCGTGGGCTGCAACTCCCACGTTCACTCGCATATAAACGAGTGGGCTTTTACGTGTATGACCGTTTTTACCCCGCAATGTAGACAGCCATACACCGTTTTCGGGGGTGTACACGCTGGGTATGTTCTTATTTCCATAACCCACCGAACGCTGACATGGATTACAGGATCTTGAACGCACGTATTTGATCTTCTGCTTGCGTATACACACATATGTTGACCTGGGAGATCGGAAAAAATCTCCACCCTTTACCCACCAGGTGCACGTTACCGTGATTCGAACACGGGACCCTCAGATTGAAAGTCCAACGCTTTAACCACTCGGCTATTGCGCCCGTCGTACACATTTTAGGTCTGGCTGTATAAGTCTGTCCCATGCTTTGCTCCGATGCATACCTTTCCATCTTGGTCCAGACGCGCGTGCCGTTGACGTCACCGGGAGGGTCACGTGGCTCGTACTCGTTCTCGGATTGGACGATTCCATTTAGCGGAACGTTCAAGTCCCTGGGACCTTTGCCCCCTGCCGATATGTAGCTGTCCAAGAAGATCCCTGACTGGAACAAACAGTGACACAGTGTGCTGTTGAAGGAGGAAGGAGGAGGAGTGGTTGAGAAGTTCATCCGCCGATACAGAGAGCGTTGTGAGGGTCTGGGTTCCAGTCCTGCTCTCCCCCCTTTTTTTTCTCCCAAATTTTAGTGAGAAAACCCCCAAAAAAACAACAACAAAAAAGCAAACAAAAAAAAACAACCAAACAAAAAAAAACAACCCAAACCCAAACAAACAAACAAACACACACACACACAAACCCCAGTCAAACTGAGTGTCTGACTATAAACCGAGGTCCCGTGTGCTGATCAGCACGCACTTGTCGCACCGAAAAAGAACCCATGACAACGAGAGTGTTGTCCAGTCTGGCACAATTCAGTTGCAGATATCCACTCTGATGGGCTCACACACACACACACACACACACACACACACACACACACACACACACACACACACACACACACACACACACACACACACACACACACACACACACACACATATATATATATATATTTTCAGGACGAGCAGTCTGAAAAATAGGAAGCGGAAGGAGGACATCAGGAAAAAGAAAAAAAAAAGAAAAGAAAGAGGAGTTTCAGTTTCAAGGAGGCGTCTAAGCGTCTGGAAGAAGGAGAATCTTGAACTACGGTTTTATCCAGCGAGTTAGGCCTTGGGGAGAAGAAGAAGGAGGAAAAGGAGGAGGAGGAAGAGGAGGAACAGAAGGAGGCGGAGGAGGACAATGGAGGAGGAATAGAAGGAACGAATCGATGTGTTGTAATGTGCTGTGCTGTGCTGTGCTGTGCTGTGCTGTAATGTGCTGTGCTGTGTTGCAATGTGCTGTGCTGTGCTGTGCTGCAATGTGCTGTACCCGTTCGTTGGAGTGGGCCACGTTGTTGTAGAACCGCTTGATGGGGTAGGACTTGGCGTGTCCGGGCGTCACTTTGCCCAGCACCAGCTGACGGTCATAAGACGGGCCCAGGGGCACGTCGGCGAACACGTACATGAAGCCATGGCACTGCCACACACAACAGGCAGTCAGGTGGTGGATTGCTTGGTTGGTGGATTGGTGGGTTTCTGTCGGGTTGGGTTGTGGTTGGGTTGGGTTGGTTGGGTTGTGGTTGCGTTGTGGTTGGGTTGGGTTGGGTTGGGTTGTGGTTGGTTTGTGGTAAACACGTACATGAAGCCATGGCACTGCCACACATAACAGACAGTCAGGTGGTGGGTTGGTTGGTTGGTTTATGTTGGGTTGGGTTGTGGTTGGGTTGGGTTGGGTTGTGGTTGGGTTGTGGATGGGTTGGGTTGGGTTGTTGTTGAGTTGGGTTGGGTTGTGGTTGGGTTGGGTTGGGTTGTGGTTAGGTTGGATTGGGTTGTGGTTGGATTATGGTTAGGTTGGGTTGGGTTGGGTTGTGGTTAGGTTGGGTTGGGTTGTGGTTGGGTTGGGTTGGGTTGTGGTTAGGTTGGATTGGGTTGTGGTTGGATTATGGTTAGGTTGGGTTGGGTTGGGTTGTGGTTAGGTTGGGTTGGGTTGTGGTTGGATTGTGGTTAGGTTGGGTTGGGTTGGGTTGGGTCGTGGATGGGTTGTGGTTGGGTTGTTGTTGGGATGTGGTGTGGATGTGGATGGGTTGTGGTCGGGTTGTGGTAAACACGTACATGAAGCCATGGCACTGCCACACAGAACGGTAAGCGAGGTGGGGGTGGGGAGAGGGGGTTGGTTGGTTGGCTGGTTTCTGTTGGGTTGGGTTGGTTTGGGTTGTGTTGTGGTTGGGTTTGTGATTGTAGCTGTGTTGTGGTTGTGATTGTGGCTGTGTAGTGTGATCGTGGTTGTGGTTGTGGTTGTGGTTGTGTTGTGTTGTATTGTGTTGTGTTGTGTTAAGAAGCGTAGCGTAGCGTTTTGTTGTGGTGTGGTGTGGTTTGGTGTGGTAGTGTAGTGTAGTTTAGTGTAGTGGTGTGTAGTGTAGTGTAGTGTAGTGTAGTGGTGTGTAGTGGTGTGGTTGTGGCTGTGGTGTGGCTGTGTAGTGCTATGTTGTGTTGTGTTGTGTAGTGCTATGTTGTGTTGCTGTTGTGTTGTGTTGTGTTGTGTAGTATAGTGTAGTGTAGTGGTTGTGTTGTGTTGTGTTGTGTAGTGTAGTGGTTGTGTTGTGTCGTGCGCGTCGCGTTGAAGGCTGTGGTTGCGTTGTGTTGTGTTGTGTAGTGTAGTATAGTGTAGTGTAGTGGTTGTGTTGTGTTGTGTTGTGTTGTGTAGTGTAGTATAGTGTAGTGTAGTGGTTGCGTTGTGTTGTGTTGTGTAGTGTAGTATAGTGTAGTGTAGTGGTTGTGTTGTGTTGTGTTGTGTAGTGTAGTATAGTGTAGTGTAGTGTAGTGGTTGTGTTGTGTTGTGTTGTGTTGTGTAGTGTAGTATAGTGTAGTGTAGTGGTTGTGTTGTGTTGTGTTGTGTTGTGTAGTGTAGTATAGTGTAGTATAGTGTAGTGTAGTGGTTGTGTTGTGTTGTGTTGTGTAGTGTAGTATAGTGTAGTGTAGTGGTTGCGTTGTGTTGTGTTGTGCTGTATAGGTGTTGTGTTGCCGTGTACATTCACAAACATGCTAGAATGAAATTATATGTACATGGAGTGAAAGAAAATAAAACAAACTGCAATATCACCAAAATATTTATGCGTTTCTTTTGGTGCATCAACATTTGAAGTTATTACGAGCATCAACGAGGACAAAGGGAGTTCAACAAAATTCTCGCACTTGTCTCCTCATAAAAAAAAATCACATCAAACCAGTAAATACAGGACAAGTGTTCATGATCCTTTTTTTCTTTCTTTTTTTCAACATTCCATCAATATGAATTAAGCCTTTTTTTGTGCTGGTCCAACAAATAAAGAACTGAAATGGCATTTAGGTATAATTTTGTTGTGATTCTCCTATAAATAATCTAAGAAAACACCAGTCTGATTTTGATAATTTTGTTGAAATGAAAGAATTACAACCAAACCGTACACATATTCATACAGCAAAAGACTGTGAGAAATAAAAGTTAAAACAACAACAACAACAACAACAACAAAACAACCACCATAAAGCAAAAATAAATAAAAATAAAAATAAATAAATACATAATTATAATAATGACAACAATAATGATAATATCACAATAATAACACTACTACTACTACTACTAATGATGATAAGCAGAAAGAGATTTTCCGTTTCCCAACAACAACAAAAGAAGAGAGGCAAAGCTTGCCTTCAAGACTCACTTGTGATACACACTTCAACCAGTAACACACACACACACACACACACACAAACTACAGTGAAAATGTGTTCTGTATATAATGATATAAAGCTCGGAGGGGGGAGGGTATGTTAGCAGGTTAACTCACTCAGTACGGCCAGTCCTCTCTTCTCCTCTACACAGACCCCTCGGATGTCCAGTGGGTGTCTCAATGACCCAACCTTTAGCTTCCGTCGTCAGAAATGTGGTATTCTTTGTCAACATTCACCTCTTCAGTGTAAGAGCCTTCCGCTTGTAATATTTTGATGATGGTAATTGGGGTGAAACGCTGTTAACGTCGTCTCTTTCGCCGTTCGTATGGAGAGAGTTAAAACCAAGCACACCCGGTTCGAGAGAAAATAGTCATACTTGCACACACAGCACTGCAGCGGACCTACAGATGACTAAGCGCGCTGGGTTTCGCTGCTGGTCAGGGATCTGCTTGGCAGATGTGGTGTAGCGTATATGGAGTTGTCCGAACGCAGTGACACCTCCTTGAGCTACTGATACTGATACAGATGACGTTCAAAAATTTATATCTAAACCTATGTTGTTGTTGTTGGGGTTTTTTGCGTCATAAATTGAGGTGATGACGCCGTTTAAATCGTATTATTTTGCTATATCTCGATTATATAAGAAATTCTATAGAGTCCGTGGTAAAGGAGACGTTGCCATCGCCTCAAGCACACCGCAACATGTAGCCGTTTTCTCCAGATCTGCATGTCGACACTGAGGCTGACAGAAACTACAACGCGGTCCATTCAATTTCTCTTTCATCTTCATTCCAGTTAATTCAGTATCCTCTATAAAATGTTCCCGTGCAGTAAACATATGGATGGTATCGTT
>NC_134902.1:37404786-37417286 GCF_041734735.1 Babylonia areolata
GTGGTCAGTGATGACTGACTGACTTACCGTTGACCCTGACCTGGGAGTGCCTACAGTGGTCAGTGATGACTGACTTACCGTTGACCCTGACCTGGGAGGGCCCACAGTGGTCAGTGATGACTTACCGTTGACCCTGACCTGGGAGTGCCCACAGTGGTCAGTGATGACTGACGTACCGTTGACCCTGACCTGGGAGGGCCCACAGTGGTCAGTGATGACTGACTTACCGTTGACCCTGACCTGGGAGTGCCCACAGTGGTCAGTGATGACTTACCGTTGACCCTGACCTGGGAGGGCCCACAGTGGTCAGTGATAGCTGACTGACTTACCGTTGACCCTGACCTGGGAGGGCCCACAGTGGTCAGTGATGACTGACTGACTTACCGTTGACCCTGACCTGGGAGGGCCCACAGTGGTCAGTGATGACTGACTTACCGTTGACCCTGACCTGGGAGGGCCCACAGTGGTCAGTGATAGCTGACTGACTTACCGTTGACCCTGACCTGGGAGGGCCCACAGTGGTCAGTGATAGCTGACTGACTTACCGTTGACCCTGACCTGGGAGGGCCCACAGTGGTCACATCGGATGACCTCCCTCACCTCCGCCTGTCGCCAGTCATAGTCTGTGGAGGCCACCACTATCCTGTCCCCTGACACACACCGTACTGACACTGCGTCACACTGACACCGTACCATACTGACAATGTTTCACGCTGACACTGACACTACGTCACACTGACACCGTACCATAGTGACACTGCGTCACACTGACACCATACCATACTGGCACCGACACCACACTGACACTGATACCACAATGACACTACACTGACACAATACCAAAGTGACACTGCGTCATACTAACACTGACACAGACACTGCGTCACACTGACACCACATCACACTGACACCGCGTCACACTCACACCACACTGCACTGAAACTGCGTCACACTGACACTACGTCACAGTGATACTACATCATGCTGACACTGACATTGCGTCACACTGACACTGTCATGCCATGGTGTATTGCACTTTAATATATCGAATCATACCACATTACACCGCATACTATACAATACTGTACCATACTATACTATACAACCCACACCATACCACACAACACTCCACCTCTCCAAACTACACCACACCACACCACACTACACACCATGCTAAGCCACACCACACCATACTACACCACACCACGCCACACCACACCATACTACACCACACCACTCCGCACCAAACCATACTATACCACACCACACCTCACCACACCAAACCATACAACACCACACCACACAACACCCCCCACCCCACCACACTACCATACTACACACATCACCACACCATGCCCCACCACGCCACACTACATCATGCCCCACCACACTACATCATACCACGCCACACTACATCATACCACGCCACACTACATCATACCACGCCACACTACATCATACCACGCCACACTACATCATACCTCACCACACTACATCAAACCACGCCACACTACATCATACCTCGCCACACTACATCATACCTCGCCACACTACATCATACCTCGCCACACTACATCATACCACGCCACACTACATCATACCACGCCACACTACATCATACCACGCCACACTACATCATACCACGCCACACTACATCATGCCTCACCACACTACATCATACCACGCCACACTACATCATACCACACCACACTACATCATACCACGCCACACTACATCATGCCTCACCACACTACATCATACCACGCCACATCATACTACACACAATACCACACTCTGCCATACCACACCACACCATATTACACCACACTACATCACATAACACCATACCAAAGTACCACACCATACCACATCACTCTACACCATACTACACCACACCACACCACACATCAGTGCAGTACATACCCGGCTGCCACCCGCGCACATTATCGGCCAGCTCCAGAACGGGTAGAGCGGCACTGGCCTGCAGCACCCTGAAATAATCACCCACCGTTCTGGCGCTGGTCGCTACCTGCCAACAAAATGCATGCATTATATATCGGATAGTCAGTCGTGTCCTGCCATGACCACCAGAACAACAGAGGAGGCAACTGCTGCGCCGACTATCTGGGCAAAGAATTTGATTATAGTGGAGAGTGTCTTGCCCAAGTTACATCTCTACCACTCTCTCGGACAAGAAGGTTTTAGGTCAGTCGGCGTTGGGGACGGTTCCCAAAGGCCAACTAGCCCCCAAGGCTGCGGCACTAAGAGACAGTGCAAATTTCGGCCCCTAGTTTGAGAGTGACAGTCCTTCACAGAAGACTAAAATGCCTTCCCGTTGCAATGCAGAAACCACTGATCAAACATGAAAGAATAACGAGGCTGGGAGAATAAAGGGTTAACCAGCAATAAAGAGAGGGTAACTCTCTCCGTTCACAAGCTACACGACTTCAAGCCAATGCTGCTTATGCTACAGATTCAGCTAGCACGCAGGTAAATAAAAGGTACATTGGAACAAACCGAGATACCAAACTACACCATACAACACCACACCACACTACACCACACCCCACTAGTGGAGTGATGGCCTAGAGGTAACGCGTCCGCCTTGGAAGCGAGAGAATCTGAGTGCGCTGGTTCGAATCACAGTTCAGCCGCCGATAATTTCTCCCCCTCCACTAGAACCTTGAGTGGTGGTCTGGACGCTAGTCATTCGGATGAGACGATAAACCGAGGTCCCGTGTGCAGCATGCATATAGCGCACGTAAAAGAACCCACGGCAACAAAAGGGTTGTTCCTGGCAAAATTCTGTAGAAAATCACTCGATAGGAAAAACAAATAAAACTACACGCAGGAAAAAAAATACAAAAAAATGGGTGGCGCTGTAGTGTAGCGACGCGCTCTCCCTGGGGACAGCAGCCCGAATTTCACACAGAGAAATCTGATGTGATAAAAAGAAATACAAATACTTCTTCAAAAAAGGAAGGTCCGGCTTTGTCCTTGCAGCGATCATTTGACACGTGCACACTGCAGCAATGACAGAATAAATGTGCCAACACAAACTAGTGTTCATTGAAGACTGGCGTTGCCTTTTAATCCTGAGTATGCTAAACAGAATACACGGACTATACAGAACAAACACATGGCTGCCCTGATGGTTAGTTGACTCGACAAGAAAGAATAATGAGGCTAAGAAAGGAAACACACACACACACACGCACGCACGCACACACACACACACACACACACACACTAACACACACACACACACACACACATGCTAACACACACACACACATACTAACACACACACACACACACACTAACACACACACACACACACACACACACACACACATACTAACACACACACACACACTAACACACACACACACACACACACACACACACACACACACACACACAGAGGGAACTGACCTGGAAGACCAGGTCGGTGCTGTCCACGTGGAGGTAGAGAAAGTCCTGGTAGAAATCCACGTCCCTCCTCCCGTTGTGTTTGAAGTGCTCCTTGGTGGACGATGGTGACCCTGTGCAGACACAGACGTTTTCACGCTCAGGTTCTGTTTCAAGGAGGTATCAGACTGAGGAGGGTGGCAGAGTGGTTAAGATGTTCCTCTACCAATACAGAGCCCGTGAGGGTGTGGGTTCGAATCCCGCTCTCGCCCTCTCTCCCAAGTTTGACTGGAAAATCAAACTGAGCGTCTAGTCTTTCGGATGTGACGATAAATCGGCGTCCCGTGTGCAGCACGCACTTGGCGCACTGAAAAAGAACCCATGGCAACGAGAGTATTGTCCTCTGGTAAAAATTCTGTAGAAGAAATCCTCTCTGATAGGCACACAAATATACATGCATGCGCTCAAAGACTGACTAAGCGCGTTGGCTTATACTGCTGGCCAGACATCTGCCTAGCGGACGTGGCGTTGCGTGTATGGATTTGTCCGAACGCAGTGACGCCTTCTTGAGAGACTAAAACCGGAACTGTACCATGTATGCTGTAAAGATATTAAACACACACACACACACACACACACACACACACACACACACACACACACACACACGGCAGGATGTCTGACCATGGAAGTAACCCAGCGCGCTAATTAGGGTTTACCCTAGGTTTGTTTTAAAAAACAAAAAAAAACAACCTTGTGCGTTCGGTTAATCTGTTGGTCAGGCAACTGCCTAGCAGATGTGATTCGCCGCGCATATGGATTTGTCCGAACGCAGTGACACCTCCCTGACAAACCGAAACTGTGTGAAACATGGACATGAAAGCGGAGGCAATTGTGTTGTTGTGATTGTGGTGGTGTTTTGTGCTGTTGTGTTGTTGCGCTGTGTTTGTTTGTGTTTGGGTTTGGGTCGGTTGTGTTGTGTTGTGTTTGCTGTCTTGTCCTGTGTTGTGTTTTGCTGTGTTGTCCTCTGCTGTGTTATGTTGTGTTGTGCTGTACTGTACTGTGCTGTCCTGTCCTGTGCTGTGCTGTCCTGTCCTGTGTTGTGCTGTGCTGTGCTGTCCTGTGCTGTACTGTGCTGTGCTGTACTGTACTGTGCTGTACTGTGCTGTCCTGTACTATGCTGTACTGCACTGTGTTGTACTGTGCTGTGCTGTCCTGTACTGTGCTGTGCTGTCCTGTGCTGTGCTGTCTTGTGCTGTGCTGTGCTGTACTGTACTGTACTGTGCTGTGCTGTGCTGTACTGTACTGTACTGTACTGCGCTGTACTGTACTGTAATGTGCTGTGCTGTCCTGTCCCGTCCTGTCCTGTGCTGTCCTGTGCTGTACTGTACTATGCTGTACTGTGCTGTGCTGTGCTGTCCTGTCCTGTGCTGTGCTGTGCTGTGCTGTGTTGTGCTGTGCTGTGCTGTCCGGTGCTGTACTGTACTGTCCTGTGCTGTCCTGTTCTGTCCTGTGCTGTCCTGCGCTGTACTGTCCTGTGCTGTCCTGTTCTGTCATGTGCTGTACTGTACTGTGCTGTCCTGTTCTGTCCTGTCCTGTCCTGTCCTTTGCTGTGCTGTCCTGTGCTGTGCTGTACTGTACTATGCTGTACTGTACTGTGCTGTCCTGTCCTGTCCTTTGCTGTGCTGTCCTGTGCTGTACTGTACTATGCTGTACTGTACTGTACTGTCCCGTCCTGTCCTGTGCTGTGCTGTCCTGTGCTGTACTGTACTATGCTGTACTGTGCTGTGCTGTCCTGTCCTGTCCTGTGCTGTACTGTCCTGTGCTGTGCTGTGTTGTCCTATGCTGTTCTGTGCTGTGCTGTACTGTCCTGTGCTGTGCTGTGCTGTGCTGTGTTGTCCTATGCTGTGCTGTGCTGTGTTGTATTTGGGTTGGGTTGCATGGCGTTGCTTTGCGTCGCATAACATAATCATTCAAATCAATATCATATCAATTTTTGTTTCTTTGTGTGTGTGTGTGTGTGCAGAAATCGCGAAATATAAACAGACATTTAAACTGGAAGAACACCATAGCCTCTGTGGTAAGTGAAAAACCCACAAAAACAAATCTGACGTCACCTTTGATAGTCAGAAGGGAGTAACTGTCGAATTCTGTGGGTTTGGTCTCAGCGTATAGTTTGCCACCCAGCTGGTTCTCGATAACACTGTCCAGTATTCTGAAGTCGTCTTTCGCTTTCTCACGTTTGCCGAGACCATTTTTCCCGTAGGCTGTCATGCCAATGATTTTGCCGACAGGAATATCTGGAATATTGAAGTAACTGTAATAATGTAATTGCCACAAGAGTTACTTTGTGCACACCTGTGAGACTGAAATATTCTGACTGAAGTTAGAGAGATGGATACTGACGAACAAAGACGAACAAGGATAGAAACCCTATATTTTATCACAAGAGCTTGTGAGACATTCACACAGCGGCATGCACACACACACACACACACACACACACACACACACACACACACACACACACACACACACACACACACGTACAAACACATTGACAGGTGCACAACAAGAACGCACACGCGGACATACGTACACACGCAGACATAGCTCCATACACACATGTGTGCTCGCACCCATATATGCACACTCACACGCACACACGCGCGCGCGCGCGCGCACACACACACACACACACACACACACACACACACACACACACACACACATACACACACACACAACCACCACCACCACCACTACCAACATCACCAACACCACTAACCTCACACCTAACACACACACACACACCCTCAACCCCCCCCACCCCCCTCCCCACCCACCCACCCCACACACACACACACACACACACACACCCTCCCACCGCCACACACACACACACACACATATACACACTCACTGGCGATGAATTGTTGGAGAGTTTCGAACTGCCTGTAGACTCCATAATCAAAGACACTGGCGTCGGTATTCCACACAATGACGTGCAGACCCACACTGCGATCAGCAGCGAACGGGTAGGTCTGTTGCAGGAGGGACGGGGATGGGGTGGGGGCAGGGGGGTTCCGGGGGGGGGGGGGGTGTTAAGGGGTGGGTGTGGGTGGTGGTGGTGGTGGTTGACAGACAATCAAATCAGTCCATTCGTCCCTCAGTGGCTCGATGGAAGCTATCAACGAGTCAACACTGTGGGTCGGTGTCTGTCAGTCAGTTATTCCGTCAGTCAGTCCGTCCGTCCGTCCGTCAGTCCGTCAGTCTGTTGGAACACAAACTACATATCATTATCATTATCATTATTATTATTATTATTATTATTATTCATTTTCTTATTCTCATTCTTATTATTTCTATCATTATTGGTATCATTATCATGATCGTTGTTGTTTGCTGTTGTCCTCCTTCTTCTTGACAATGATAACAATGAGTAGTAGTAGTAGTAGCAGTAGTAGTAGCAGCAGAAGTAGTAGTAGTAGCAGCAACAGCAGCAGTACACGCGCGCGCGCGCGCGCACACACACACACACACACACACACACACAACCATCACCACCTCCACCAACATCACCAACACCACCATTGATGATGGAGTCTCCCGTCGGTCCGACGGACGAGTAGGCAGGCAGGCTTATCTGTCGGTGTGTGTCCTCATATGGGAGAAGAGGCCGATTCTGGATGCGCAGCACTTCCAACAGGTGTTGCAAGGGAAAACATCTCCAGAAGTTGAGCCCTGCTTCCTTCGCTCACGCTTCTCCTTAATGGCCAGCGTTCTCTTGTTTTCAAACGTCTTTATGCCACTAGAGCACAGAATCCGCCAGCGAGAGCGGTCAAGGGCATCAGTTTCCCAGGAAGCGATGTCTGTCACAGGCTTTGAGGTTTGTCTTCAAGGTGTCCTTGAAGCGCTTGCAGGGTCTTCCAAGTTCACGGTGGCCTTCCTTCAGCTGGCCATACAAAAGCATCTTCGGGATCCTGCTGTCTGTCATGCGGACAACGTGTCCTGTCCAGCGTAGCTGGCACTTGATCAGCAGGCTTTCGATGCTGGGCAGGCCACTCCCCTCTAGGACCTGGAGATTGGAGACCCTATCTTTCGTAGGCATCTCTGGTGAAACTGCTCAAGTTGTTGAATGTGACGGCGATACGTCGTCCATGTTTCACAGCAGTACAACAAGGTGGTCAACACAACAGCTCTGTAGGTTTTGATTTTGGTGCTGAGCCTGATGCCTTTGTTGTTCCACAGCCTGTTGTTGAGTCTACCAAAGGCGGAGCTGGCCTTGGCGATGCGCAGCGTCACTTTTGCATCAAGGGCTCCGTTGCTGCATAGGGTGCTGCCCAGGTTGCAAAACTTGACTGACTTGATCTCTGTGTCATCGATCTTGATTGCAGGTGGTGGGGAGGCACTGGTGTTCTGTGAGCTAGCTGGTTGGTACATGGACTCGGTCTTGCTGAGGCTGATGCTGAGTCCAAAGCGCCTGCAGGAGGTTGAGAACCTGTCCATAAAGAACTGCATATCCTCATGGGTGTGTGCAGCAAGCGCGCAGTCATCAGCGAAGAGGAACTCTCTCATCAGTGCCTCAAACACCCTGGACCTGGCGTGGAGTTGCCGCAAGTTGACAACACCACCAACCCCACACCTAACACCCCTCCCCACCCCCCTCACACACACATATACACACTCACTAGCGACCCCCAAAACCCACTCGCAACCCCCGTCACCACCCCCGCTCCCCCAACCCCTCGCATCTCCTGTCACCCCCCTACCCCCAACCCCTCGCATCTCCCGTCACCCCCCTACCCCCCGTCACCCCTCGCCACTCCCCCCCCCCTTTCCTCCCCCCCCCCCCCCCCCCCCCCCCCCCCACCCCACTTTTCCAGCCGTCCTCCGGCTCACCGCGTGGTCCGAGTGGTTGTAGACGACGGCACAAGGGACGTCGGACAGGAGGGGCAGGCTCTGAGCCAGCCTGGTCCAGGAGGTCTTCCTCCTGCCGTGCACCTCGAAGGTGCCGCCCTTCCGCACCAGGATCACCTTCCGCGTCTGGGCGTCGTCCTCGGAGATGTAGTCCTTGGAGTCTGACCGACCTGGGCCACAAAGACAGGATACAGATACGTGGAGTGATGGCCTGGAGGAAAACGCGTCCGCCTAGGAAGCGAGAGAATCTGAGCGCACTGGTTCGAATCACACCGGCAGTCGCCAGTATTTTCTCCCCCTCCACTAGAACCTTGAGTGGTGGTCACTCTGGACGCTAGTCATTCGGATGAGATGATAAACCAAGGTCCCGTATGCAGCGTGCATTTAGCGCACGTAAAAGAACCTACGGCAACAAAAGGGTTGTTCCTGGCAAAATTATGTGGGAACATCCACTTCGATAGGAAAACTAATCAAATTGCAGGCAGAAAAAAACAACCAAAAAATGAGTGGCGCTGTTATGTAGCAACGTGATTTCCCTGGGGAGAGCAGCCCGAATTTCACACAGAGAAATCTGTTGTGAGAAAAAGAGTAATACAAATACAAAATACAGATGGATATGGATAAGGATGCTTTTACAGCGGAGTCTATCCTCGGTCGGAGACCAGGTTCTAGGCTCTTTACGAACACGGAGTATGGCTGCCTACATGGCGGGGGTGAAAACGGTCATACACGTACAAGCCCACTCGTGTACATACAAGTGAACGTGGGAAGTTGAAGCCCATGAACGAAGAAGAAGAAGGAGGAGGGATCAGTTGCACAACAGCATACAGAATACGTTACTATTTCAACCAGAGAAATTCATCTTTCAACAGGCTGTCTACCTGGGTAGAGCTGGAGCCGACTAACATCTGTCATTTGGGTGCTCATCATTCGTTTCCTGCATCATTCAGTCACGTTTCAGTCACACACACATACACCCTCATACAGTCATGTAACATTTTATGTGTGTGACTGTTTTTGTTTATTTACCCCCCCGCCAGGTAGGCAGCCACACTCCGTTTTCGGGGGTGGGGTGTGGGGTGCATGCTGGGTGTGTTCTTGTTTCCATATCCCACCGAACGCTGACCTAACACGGTCTTGAACGTGCGTATTTCATCTTCCGCATGCGTATACACAGGAAGGGGGTTCATACAGCACCAAGTTTGCACATAATTATTTATGTTGACCTGGGAGATCGGAAAATTCCCCACCCTTTACCCACTAGGCGACGTTACTGAGATTCGAACCGGGGACCCTCAGATTGAAAGTCCAACGATTCAATCACTCGCCGTAATAATCGTCTAACACTTGGTGGACACAAAGAGGAAGGTGGCAAAGTGGTTTAGATTCTTATGTGCCAATGCAGTGTCTGTTAGGTCTGGGTTCGAATACCGCACTCGCTCCTTCTCTCAAGTTTGAATGGGAATTAAACTGAGCATCTAGTTATTCGGAATACACGGAATAACTGAGGTCCCGTGTGCAGCATGCATTTGACACTCTGAAAAAAAAAATCTGTGGCAACATTAGTGTTGTCCTTTGGCAATTTTTTTTCAAAGGTTTACAGATACATAATTTATATATTTTGTGCATTAGAAAGTATAGGGTAAGCATATAATTTAATTCTAAGTACTGACAAGTCCACAACAGCAAAACAATATATGTTCAATGGCGTAATTCCAAGGTATTATTGTATAGCTTAATCTTGTATTAAACAGTTTTAACTGCCCATTTTTCCACAAACTCGTTATATTCCATAGTTATGTTAAAGGCATACTTGTCTACTTCATATGCCTGTTTGAGGTCTTTTTTCTGGGTTTTTGTTGTTGTTGTTTTTTGTTTTTTTGTGTGTTTTTTTGTTGTTGTTGTTGTTTTAACATTTGTAGTGCTGGTTTTACTTTGATGATTCTACATTTGTATACATAGAATTTAGCTATCAATAAAATGTATGAGAAACATGCATCAGTTTTCATTTTGTTGTATCCAAAAAGCACCAGCGTGTCAATCAAGTTAAGTCTATCACAATGTAAACACTTTTCTTTTGAATATCTCACAACATTGGCAAAATTATGTTGAGGAAATCAAATATATTGTGCACATTTATTGTATTGTATTGCATTGTATTGTATTGCATTGCACTGTATTGCATTGCATTGCACTGTATTGTATTGTATTGTATTGTACTGTATTGTATTACATTGTATTGTATTGTACTGTATTGCATTACATTGCGTTGCACTGTATTGCATTGCATTGCACTGTGTTGCATTGCATTGCATTGCATTGTATTGTATTGTATTGTGTTGTGTTGTGTTGTGTTGTGTTGTGTTGTGTTGTGTTGTGTTGTGTTGTATTACTTTTCGTCACAACAGATTTCTCTGTGTGAAATTCGGGATGCTCTCTCAGGGAAGATCGTTGTATTGTATTGTACTGTACTGTACTGTACTGTATTGTATTGTATTGTATTGTATTGTATTGTATTACATTTTGTCACAACATATTTCTCCGTGTGAAATTCGAGATGCTCTCTCAGGGAAGATCGTTGTATTGTATTGTACTGTACTGTACTGTACTGTATTGTATTGTATTGTATTGTATTGTATTGTATTGTACTGTACTGTACTGTATTGTATTGTATTGTATTGTATTGTATTACATTTTGTCACAACATATTTCTCTGTGTGAAATTCGAGATGCTCTCTCTGGGAAGATCGTTGTATTGTATTGTACTGTATTGTACTGTATTGTATTGTATTGTATTACATTTCGTCACAACAGATTTCTCTGTGTGAAATTCGGGATGCTCTCTCAGGGAAGATCGTTGTATTGTATTGTATTGTATTGTATTGTATTGTATTACATTTCGTCACAACAAATTTCTCTGTGTGAAATTCGGGATGCTCTCTCAGGGAAGATCGTTGTATTGTATTGTACTGTACTGTACTGTATTGTATTGTATTGTATTGTATTGTATTGTATTACATTTCGTCACAACAAATTTCTCTGTGTGAAATTCGGGATGCTCTCTCAGGGAAGATCGTTGTATTGTATTGTATTGTATTGTATTGTATTGTATTGTATTACATTTCGTCACAACAGATTTCTCTGTGTGAAATTCGGGATGCTCTCTCAGGGAAGATCGTTGTATTGTATTGTATTGTATTGTATTGTATTGTATTGTATTGTATTACATTTCGTCACAACAGATTTCTCTGTGTGAAATTCGGGATGCTCTCTCAGGGAAGATCGTTGTATTGTATTGTACTGTACTGTATCATATTGTATTGTATTGTATTGTATTGTATTGTATTGTATTGTATTACATTTCGTCACAACATATTTCTCTGTGTGAAATTCGGGATGCTCTCTCAGGGAAGATCGTTGTATTGTATTGTATTGTATTGTATTGTATAGTATTGTATTACATTTCGTCACAACAGATTTCTCTGTGTGAAATTCGGGATGCTCTCTCAGGGAAGATCGTTGTATTGTATTGTATTGTATTGTATTGTATTGTATTGTATTGCATTGTATTGTATTACATTTCGTCACAACAGATTTCTCTGTGTGAAATTCGGGATGCTCTCTCAGGGAAAATCGTTGTATTGTATTGTATTGTATTGTATTGTATTGTATTACATTTCGTCACAACAAATTTCTCTGTGTGAAATTCGGGATGCTCTCTCAGGGAAGATCGTTGTATTGTATTGTATTGTATTGTATTGTATTGTATTACATTTTGTCACAACAAATTTCTCTGTGTGAAATTCGGGATGCTCTCTCAGGGAAGATCGTTGTATTGTATTGTATTGTATTGTATTGTATTGTATTGTATTGTATTGTATGTATTAGATTTCGTCACAACAGATTTCTCTGTGTGAAATTCGGGATGCTCTCTCTGGGAAAATCGTTGTATTGTATTGTATTGTATTGTATTGTATTAGATTTCGTCACAACAAATTTCTCTGTGTGAAATTCGGGATGCTCTCTCAGGGAAGATCGTTGTATTGTATTGTATTGTATTGCATTGTATTGTATTACATTTCGCCACAACATATTTCTCTGTGTGAAATTCGGGATGCTCTCTCAGGGAAGATCGTTGTATTGTATTGTATTGTATTGTATTGTATTGT
>NC_134902.1:37427286-37437286 GCF_041734735.1 Babylonia areolata
ATCTGGTCTGAAAGCATGGCACAAGGCCTTCACGTCATTATGTCCTCATTCCGCAGTGTCTGACTGACAATGACTGCCCCATACATACCAGCTTTCAGGAGTGTGTGTGTGTGTGTGTGTGTGTGTGTGTGCGTGCGTGTGTGTGCGCGTGTGTGTGTGCGTGTGTGTGTGTGTGTGTGTGGGCGTGTGTGTGTGTGTGTGTGTGTGTGTGTGTGTGTGTGTGTGTAGGCGTGTGTGTGTGTGTGTGTGTGTGTGTGGGACTAGTCCGCTCAATTATATCATATGGTCAGGAAATCTATTTCACTGCTTCAAACTCTGATCTTCATCAACTGACAAGTATTGATTCCTTAGCTTTTAAGATTGCACTTGGGTTACCGCGATGGGCTTCAATCGACAAAACATACCAAGAAGCTGGTGTTTTACCATTACCTGAACACAGGAAAGTATGTGCCTCTAACTACATGGTAAGGGCTAGAGCTGTTCCAAATTCGGTTGTCTCTGAAATTGATGAAGAAACATACATCTGTAGAGAAACTCGTAACAAAGCTGTATACACGTCCTTGTTCGATTTTACTAAGTCAGTCTTTGAGAGGTGCAGTCTGTCTCTTTCCCAGATTGCGAAAATTCCGCATTGTTTTCATCCGCCTTGGCTGACTGAGCAAGCAAATATTATTTTTACATATGGAAAATTAAAAAAAGAGTGACAGTCCACTCATTATTGCCTCTCGGGCCAAAGAACTAATTAATACACGTTTCAAATATTACCTCCGTGTTTTCACAGATGGATCAATTAGTAGTAACTCTGAAGTTGGAGCCGCTTTTGTAATCCCCGAGCTTAACATTAAAAAGAGATTCCACTTAACTAAAGGTTGTTCAATTTTTACTGCTGAATTGTTTGCAATTCTGATGGCTTTCACCTTTTTTAGTGATATACCTCTTGTGCCTGCAAAAATCCTTATACTATATGATTCAAAATCAGCATTGATGGCTTTAAATAATCAATCTTCATCTGAACGAGCAGATATTATGTACGAAATTTTGTATTTAATCCACCAGTTAATTATGCGAGGCTCCGACATTTCACTCTTGTGGGTTCCTGGACATTCTAATCTTCGTGGCAACGAAATGGCCAATTTTTGTGCCAAGGTAGCGGCATCGAACAATTCAGTTTCAATCAATTACAATATTCCTATTTCTGTTTCTGAAGCTTGTACTATTCTTTGAACATATATCTGGAGTTTCAGACAGAAACAGTTCTTAGAAAACTCAAAAAAGAAGCTCTGGTGGGATCTCTCTCTTCCAGTAAGAAAAGGCACTAACCCCCCAGGATCAATCTCCACAAGAAACTTGACACACAGGCTAAGAACTAATGCATGGTTATGCAGATTTTTGAAACCGTCACCACTATGTATTTGTGGTAAGACCCTTGACATCCCACATTTTTTGCTCGAATGTCCAGATACACATTTACATTTCAAACCCCTTCATGATATGATTACATCCTTTAATCTTCCATTGTCCAGCGTTTTTCACCCTAGCAAAGAAAATGGTTGGTCTCTGACAAAAACCGCAGTTGACCTAATTAAAGACCATCCAACTGGTCGGTTTTTCTAATTTGTTTCATCCCCCTTCTTTTTATTTTTTTTTATCTTTTTTTTATGCTGCAGAGGTTCCCCTCTGTTTTACTTAATCCAAAGTAGTGTTTCGTTTTGGGTGATAGCGTCAGATTTAGTTGTAGACCAAAGTTCCCATTATTCTAATTAGTGGAACTGTTCGACCCTAACATGTAATATGTCGTCTTGATTACATTACGAAACCTTAATTTGATGAGAAAGAGTGAGAGACAGTGTGAGTGTGTGTGTGAGTGAGTGGGCAGGGGAATGAGGTGGGGGAATTATAATGGGCGTTTGTGTGCATGCATGGATGTATGTAGGGAGAGGGTGGGGGAGACACGTATGTGAGTATGTGTGTGCGTTAGAATATTTTTTGAGATAATGATGTTAATGAAATTTGGTAAACTGATTTGTTAAATATGTTCTTTTTAAATCATACCTTCACTCAAATCAGAATTTCCTTGTGTTGCTCAGTTAATATTTTATTCAAATGGTTGCGAAAATGTCAGTACAACAAACAGTTAATCTGACAATAAATGGTTTCAGTCAGTCAGTCAGTGTGTGTGTACGCATCAACGCGCCCGCACCTGCGTACGTAATTACTTACATTGAATTGCGTTGTGGTGTGTTCAATTGTATTGTACCATGTTGCCGGTATTTATTGCATTTTTCGTATTGTATCATGATGTGTTGTGCTGTGCTGTGCTGTGCTGTGCTGTGCTGTGCTGTGCTGTGCTGTGTTGTGTTGTGTTGTGTTGTGCTGTGCTATGCTGTGTTATGTTGTGTTGTGTTGTGCTGTGCTGTGCTGTGCTGTGCTGTGCTGTGCTATGTTGTGTTGTGCTGTGCTGTGCTGTGCTGTGCTGTGCTGTGTTGTGATGTGTTGTGTTGTGTTGTATCATATAACTCTTTGTCAAACATATCTCTGTGTATGGAGATCGGACCTTCTCTCCAGAGCGCGTCATCACAGTGCAGCGCCACCTACATTATTTTTTCTTTCTTTCTTTTCCTGTATGCAAGTAGATCCGCTTCAAATTCAACGAAGTGGATTCTTCTACATAATTTTTGCAAGACATTTTCCTCTTGTAGACGTGGGTTCTTTTACGTGCGCTAAGCACCTGCTGCCCACGGGACCTTAGTCTATCGTCTCATTCGAAAGACTAGCACCCAAGGCCATGGGTTCTGTGTCTTGTGGGTCGAACTGGCACGTCCCCCATCTGTCCGAAAATGATTTCGTCCCAGAACACATCTCCGTCCACGCCACCCCTTTTGTTGTTGTTGTTGTTGTTGTGTTTGTGTGCGTGGTGGAATAACATCCACGGGCCTGTTTCTTCTTCTTCTTCGTTCTTAGGCTGCAACTCCCACGTTCACTCGTATGTACACGAGTGGGCTTTTACGTGTATGATCGAGTTCACCCCCGCCCCCCCCGCCCCCCTCCGTGTAGGCAGCCATACTCCGTTTTCGGGGGTGTGCATGCTAGGTATGTTCTTGTTTCCATAACCCACTGAACGCTGACATGGATTACAGGATCTTTAACGTGCGTATTTGATCTTCTGCTTCGCGTATGCACACGAAGGGGGTTCAGGGACTAGCAGGTCTGCACATATGTTGACCTGGGAGATCGGAAAAATCTCCACCTTTTACCCACCAGGTGCCGTTACCGAGATTCGAACCCGGGCTCTCAGACTGAAAGTCCAACGCTTTAACCACTCGGCTATTGCGCCCGTCGGGCGTGTTTCGTTTGGCCCACTTCGCCTATCAAAAGTTTTTTTTTTAAATGGTATTGATAAGAAAAAGAAGTGCGTATGTACGTCCGTGCTTGTGTGTGGCTTTTATTATGATGCGCGTGTATACGTGGGTATACACCTTTCTTTTTCTTTTTTCTTGTGTGGCCAAGATAGGTATGCACAGTCTTGCGTAAAAATATATATTCCCCACTGTTATTACAGGTTCAGTTAGAATGTCAAGGTCCGGTTGCTCTGCTCATACTCATCGGAGGGCAGGATTATACAATTAGGAATTTGCATTACGGAATGCTTACATATCGTCACTACTTCACTGCTTGGGGGTTAGGGGGTGCACGGGAGGTGTACTACCTCTAGGGGGGGGGAGGGGGGGGGCTTGTCACGCTCTTCCGGGAGTGGTTTGTCCTCTGTTGGTCCCCACCGGCACCCAGCTCTCACCTATGGGTCCTAGAAGCTGCTAGCATGCGGGAGCGCCCAAACCCGGGCAACGGGTTTGACAGGCTGGCTAAACTAGGTGAGGGTAGCCGACGGGTCTCAAACCTTCGGTGAGTTAGGGCTTGTCAATCCAAGCATGTGAAGACTGGATCCGGCGGACTCTGCGGAAGAAACCTTCATGGTTCAACGGAGAGGAAGGCGGTTGCAGCAGAGCACTGTGGTGTGCTGAGGGCAGGATGAGGCACATAGGACATCCTGGTCATCCACTGCATCTGTTTCCATCTCCAGTCGTCTTGACCTCGTCTTGCTACTGGATACAGACGGTCTCGGACAAGAGAGTGAGGTCGACGGTGCGCAACTCCTCATCACTATAAACAAAGTCATCGCGCAAGTCATCAGTCATCCTTCATCCCATACCATCATTTTCCCCAAGCCCTGTGGCGACAGGCGAGCGACGAAGCGACAGGTGTGGGTACACTGGCAGTCGTAGCCGCGGACCTGCACACAGGCGGCTCAGGCCATAGGGTCGTTTTTCACCGACTGGAGCAGCGGTGGAGATCGGCAGCCCCCTGAGCGACTGAGCAGCTCTCTTCAGGACAGCACTGCTCACCTCCATGGCATGAGGAAGGGGCTAGAAAAGGTGCCCTAAACATTGCCTGCTCCACACCACCCTAGTCAGCATACCGCGGCTGACGGGGACCCTACTCAAGCGGTCGACACACAAAGGAAAGAAAGAAGAAAACAAGGAGCACCCCATTGACCATTGCCACATGGAACGTGCGTACGCTTCTGGACAGAGGCGACTCAGCCAGACCACAGAGACGCACAGCACTCATTGCGAGTGAACTAGCCAGGTACAACATCGACATCGCTGCCTTAAGTGAGACAAGACTGGCAGAAGAAGGCGAACTCTGTGAGCGAGGCGCAGGCTACACCTTCTTTTGGAGTGGTCGCGGACCTGAAGAGAGACGTGAGGCTGGAATTGGCTTTGCAGTGAAGACAACCCTCGTTGGCAAGCTGGCTGGCCCCCCGAAAGGAGTGAACGATCGCCTGATGACGATGAAACTCCCTATATGCAGCGGGAAGAAGTTTACCACCATTGTCAGCGCCTACGCGCCCTCCATGACCAACCCGGATGAGATCAAGGACAAGTTCTATGAGGACCTGAATGCTGTCATCACCACTGTTCCCAACGCAGACAAGCTCATCATTCTTGGTGACTAACGCGAGAGTTGGCTGTGACAGCACCTCCTGGGAAGACATGATTGGGAAGCATGGGGTTGGTAACTGTAACAGCAACGGTCTACTACTTCTCCAGACATGTGCCGAGCACGACCTTCTTATCACAAACACCATCTTCTGCCTCCCTACCCGTAACAGGACATCATGGATGCATCCTCGCTCTGGGCATTGGCATCTCATCGACTCTGTCATCGTCAGGAAGAGGGACAGGCAGGACGTATGAGTCACGAGGGCCATGTGCGGCGCCGAGTGCTGGACAGACCACCGCCTTATCGTCTCCAAGCTCAACCTCCGCATCCAGCCGAAGAGAAGGCCTCAGGGCATGAAAGCACCCAAAGGCCTGAATGTCAACAAGCTGGAGCTAGGCAACATCAAGCAGAGCTTTGCTGACACCCTGGAGGAACGCCTTGAGTCCACCGTGCTGGACAACCAGAATGTGGAGGCAGCATGGGGCGCACTGCATGAGACGGTGTACAACACTGCCATGGAGTGCCTGGGGCCTTCTGTCGGGAAGCACAAAGACTGGTTTGATGAGAACTGCACTGAGATCAAGCAGCTGCTAGAAGACAAACGCCAAGCCTACAGAGCCCACATTGAAGATCCCAAGTCACAGTCAAAGAAAGACATACTGAAGAGAACACGCAGCACCATCCAGCTGAAGCTGCGGCAGATGCAGGATTCCTGGTTGAGCAACAAAGCTGATGAGATCCAGGGCTTTGCAGACAGGAACGACATGAACTTCTATAACGGCCTGAAAGAAGTCTACGGTCCCACCACCTCCGGATCTGCTCCACTCCTCAGTGCTGATGGTTCTACCCTGATCACTGACAAGGACGGGATCCTTGAGAGATGGGCTGAACACTTTGACAGCGTACTGAACCGCCCCTCCACCATCAATGATGAAGCCATCGACCGACTCCCCCAAGTGCCAGTCAGTGAGTCGTTGGATGCCATTCCAACTTTGGAGAATACCCAGAAAGCTATCCGTCTGCTATCCAATGGCAAAGCCCCTGGCTCAGACTCCATTCCAGCTGATGTCTACAAAGAAGGTGGTATGTCGCTGACTGAGAAGCTTCATCAGCTGTTCCAGCTCATCTGGCAGCATGAGGCAGTTCCACAGGACTTCAAAGACGCTTCCATCATACACCTGTACAAGCGCAAAGAAAATCGTCAGGCCTGTGACAACCATCGTGGAATATCCCTGCTGTCCGTCGCAGGCAAGACTCTGGCCAGAGTGCTACTCAACCGTCTCATAGCACACCTTGAGCAAGGTCTCCTACCAGAGAGCCAGTGTGGCTTCCGGAAAGAACGCGGGACTGTCGACATGGTGTTTGCTGCCAGGAGAAGTGTCAGGAACAGAACGCCGACCTTTACTCCACCTATGTCGATCTGACCAAGGCCTTCGATACTGTTAGCAGAGATGGCCTTTGGAGAATCATGGCGAAGTACGGATGTCCCAGAAAGTTCATCACCATCATACGGCAACTACACGATGGGATGCTGGCCCGAGTCCAAGACAACGGAGAGACTTCAGAACCATTCCCTGTCTCCAACGGAGTCAAGCAAGGGTGTGTTCTTGCCCCCACCCTGTTCAGTCTCATGTTTTCAGCCATGCTGACAGATGCCTTCAGAGACGCTGACGTAGGCATTGGCATCAGGTACCGCACAGATGGCTCACTCTTTAACCTCAGGAGGCTTCAAGCAAAAACCAAGGTGAGGACAGACACCGTCAACGACTTCCTGTTTGCTGATGACTGCGCTCTCAACGCTGCCTCCGAAGGTGACATGCAACACAGTGTCGACAAGTTCTCTGCTGCCTGTGACAACTTTGGCCTCACAATCAGCACAAAGAAGACTGAGGTGATGCACCAGCCAGCTCCAGGAAAGCCTTACGTTGAACCAAACATCTTCATCAACAGGCAACGACTGAACGCGGTGGACAAGTTCATATACCTGGGCAGTACACTCTCTCGCACAGTTGTCATCGACGACGAGGTGAATGCGACTCGCCTAAGCCAGCGCTGCCTTCGGCAGACTCCATTAGAACATTTGGAACAGGAGAGGCATCACCGTGGAGACGAAGCTCAAAGTGTACAAGGCCATAGTTCTCACCACACTGCTCTATGGATGTGAATCATGGACGGTCTACAAACGCCACGCCAAAAAGCTGAACCACTTCCACACCACCAGCCTCAGAAAACTTCTCGGCATAAAGTGGCAAGAGAAGATCCCTGACACAGAGGTGCTCACTCGTGCAAACTTGCCCAGCATCTACACCATCTTGATGCAGGCCCAGCTGCACTGGGCAGGACATGTAGTTCGCATGCCAGACCACCGGCTCCCCAAGAAACTGTTGTACGGCGAACTCCAACATGGCAAGCGCTCCCATGGAGGCCAAAAGAAGCGCTTCAAAGACACTCTGAAAGTTTCTCTGAAGGCCTTCAACATCAGCCACAACACATGGGAGCTGAATGCAATGGACAGACCAAAGTGGCGTTCAGCTGTCCACAAAGGCGCCAAATCCTGTGAGGCCAACAGAATCGCTGCAGCAGAGCAACGCAGACAGGCCAGGAAAAGCAGTGCCAGCAAGTCCCCGACAGCCGCCACCATCCCCTGTCCACACTGCGTCAGAACCTTCCGGGCGCGGATTGGCCTGACCAGTCATCTGCGCACCCACAGAGCCCAACCCACCCACCCCCAGGATGACTAGATGGTCCTCGTCGATCCCGACGGACGAACCACACTTCACTGCTAGGTTACCTCCAGCAATAAGTTTAAAGAAAAAAACAGAATAAATAAATAGATAGATTAATGAATGACTAATGAATAAATAAACAAATAAACAGATAACTAAATAAATGTATTGTACATTGCTGAGTACCGAATCACCTTGAATACCTTATAGTTGCTATCGTCTACCACTTTGTTCACATGGGTTTTATGGTCTGAAGAAGCTGAATATTTCTTTCTCTTTTTTTTGCATTTTGTATGCATGAACGCACAAGTACAGTAATGCTGCTTTAAATCTATCAAGCAAAGCACTTTAACTCACTCAGTACGGCCAGTCCTCTCTTCTCCTCTACACAGACCCCTCGGATGTCCAGTGGGTGTCTCAATGACCCAACCTTTAGCTTCTGTCGTCAGAATTGTGGTATTCTTTGTCAACATTCACCTCTTCAGTATAAGAGCCTTCCGCTTACAATATTTTGATGGTGGTAATTGGGGTGAAACGCTGTTAACGTCGTCTCTTTCGCCGTTCGTATGGAGAGAGTTAAAGTGTCATTGGCTCGCTGTGTGCCATGATCTCCGATATTTTGGGGGTGGGCGTTCTTAGCCCGGAATACCCTACATTTCTTTGAATCTTTGGAATGCAAACTTTGTAACAGAAAATGACTTCCAGAAAAGACCTAAGCCATGTATATATGACAGAATAAGTAACAATGATTATCTATAGGTTTATACCCATGGCTCACGTCAAGAATATTCGCCGAACTGGTTCTCTCTCTCTCTCTCTCTCTCTCTCTCTCTCTCTCTCTCTCTCTGTGATTCTGTGTGTGTGTGCTCGCGTGCGTGCGTGTGTGAATGTGTGTGCGTGTGTGTAAGTGAGTTGGAGAGCTTTGTCATGATGTCCGTTTGCATTGAGTGTGTATCAATTAACTCATTCTTTCCTCATCTGTATAAACGCGATTTGCACATGTCATGCCCTTTGAGCTCTGATAATTTTTTTAAAGCTGAGAAAATGGGTTGTAGTGGTAGTAGTAGTAGTAATAGTTGTTGTTCTTCGTCTTCTTGTTATGGTGGCGGTGGTGGTGGTGACGATTGTATTGTTATCATCACCATCACCATCATCATCATTACAATTATTACAGTTATATATTATTATTATTATTGTCATGATCATGATCATTCTTATTATTATTTGTATGTATGTATATATATGATAGTCAGTCGTGTCCGACTATGACCATCAGAACAGCAGAGGAGGCAACTGCTGTTCTGACGATCTGGGCTAGAATTTGATTATAGTGGAGAGTGTCTTGCCCAAGTTACATCCCCACTCTCTCGGCCAAGAGGGTTTTAGGACAGTCGGCGTTGGGATGGTTCCCAAAGGCCAACTAGCCCACAAGGCTGCAGCATGAAGAACCAGTGCAATTTTGCCTCCTAGTTTGAGAGTCATAGTCCTTCACAAAAGACTAAGCTGTAAATGATTTCCCATTGACTGGAGAAACCATTGATAATACAGCTCTCACTTTGCTGTTGGCCCAAATGTAAAACTTATGTCAATCTGTGATATAAGTCGAGTGTTGGGCCATATTTGTATGTACATGCAGCATTAATGACAGACGAAATGTAAAACACAAACAATCATTCATTCAAGACTGGACAAGGCCCCTCACTTCAAAACACGCAGCACTCCGAACATACGAAGGGACGAAACAAAATACATGTTTACCTCGTCATATTTCATCAGTGAAAACTAAAACCCATATTGAAATTATTGAAATACTACAAACATGATTTGTTCAGGAAAAGATATGCAAATTAAATTTCGAACAAAAATAGATCCTTTATTTTATAGTCTGCTGTTGTGTTTGTTAATGCTTGTTTAGGAAACATATCTAAATTTGGAATAAAAGAAATCCGTTATATAAATTATGCTGTTGGCGTTGCAACGCTGGCTCTTTGTCTGACTGATGATCGTCTGATTTATGTTAAAAGAAATGCATATAATCTGTCCTTATAATGATAAAGGAGACGGTGAAGCAGTTTGAAAAAATGGAAAATAAAAGGAAATAGAACTAGTTTGGATTAAAACAAACAACAACAACAACAACAACAACAAAAACAGTATTGTATCAACAACAACGAGTAAATACAGATGATACAAACACAAACACACTGCATCAGTCATGGAATGCACACAGCGTAAGCAAAAGAAACACAAAAAAGGGAAACTGAAAAGAAATA
>NC_134902.1:37439786-37449786 GCF_041734735.1 Babylonia areolata
AACGGTAATAATGCGTAAACAAATCAGAAATTCCAAATCCAAGCTTTGCCATGATACATTTTAAATGTCTATCCATATTCATAGCCAAATAAACTGGTACCGTATGTCTCAAATTAATCTGTCTATAAAAATCAAAACGATTACTATCTTGGATATGGCTCGACCATTCCGAGAGAGAGAGAGAGAGAGAGAGAGAGAGAGAGAGAGAGACAGAGAATGAGAGAGACAGAGAGAGAATGAGAGAGAGAGAGATGGGTGGGGGGTAGACTGAGAGAAAGACAGATGAAAAAAAAAAATTAAAGACAAAAACAGAGACAAATATCATGAATGCTTTCACGACAATGACTTCGGAGAGAATTATGATATAATTCACCTTTGGATAAAGCGATAAAGCTTTTCTCAGTGTCCTATGCAGAGGGGGTGGGTGAGGTGGTGCTGGGGGGGGGGTGATGGGGGGTAAGCACACACGCTTTGCTGTATCAAAAGTACCCATACATCAGAGACCAGACCATCAAAACAAGAGACCGGACCAACAATGAAGAAAGTAGGCTTTTTGGTTGTTTCTTAAGCAAAATAATCATGATAATAATAATAATTAGTATCCACATAGCGCTGAATCTTGTGCAGAAACAAATCAAAACGATTTTCAAACCAGTCATTGACATGCATGCATATCTCTAAACTCGAGAAACTGACGACAAAGAAGAGGCAGGGGAAGGAGGCTATCTTGGAAAAACAAAAACAGAAGGGTGGGTTTTAAGGCCAGACTTGAAAGAGCTGAGTGCGGAGACCTGACGAGAAGCGAAAAGGTAGTTCATTCCAAAAGGAAGGACTCGCGCGCTCTCGCAAACACACACACACACACACACACACACACACACACACACACACACACACACACAAAGCAACTAATTACAAAGGCAAACTGAGAACAGGCCAATCAGGATCACATGTGTACTGACAGGCCAATCAGGATCACATGTGTACTGACAGGCCAGTCGGGATCACATGTGTACTGACAGGCCAATCGGGATCACATGTGTACTGACAGGCCAATCAGGATCACATGTGTACTGACAGGCCAATCAGGATCACATGTGTACTGACAGGCCAGTCGGGATCACATGTGTACTGACAGGCCAATCGCAACAACACCGAAACAGAACACGCTGGGTCAGAGTGACCGTAGGGAACCAACACAACAGTTTCAGTTTTCAGTTTCAGTTTCTCAAAGATGCGTCACTGCGCGCGGACAAATCCATACACGCTAACACCACATCTGCTAGGCAATATGCGCCTGACCAGCAGCATAACCCAACGCGCTTAGTCAGGCATTGAGTGTATGCTTATATATTTTGTGTACTTATCAGAGTGGATTTCTTTTCACATAATTTTGCCAGAGGACAACACTCTCGTTGCCATGGGTTCTTTTTCAGTGCGCCAAGTGCGTGCTGCACACGGGACCTCGGGTTATCGTCTCATCCTAAAGACTAGACGCTCAGTTTGATTTTCCAGTCAAACTTGGGAGAGAGGGCGAGAGCGGGATTCGAACCCACGCCCTCACGGACTCTCTGTATTGACAGCTGAGCGTCTTAACCATTCTGCCACATTCCTCGTTGAGCCAACAACACAGCGTGACATAATTATTAACTCCCTTCGTAGCCAGCATCAAAGCGTTGTCGCGTTGTTGCCAAACTTTAACTGCACGGGTTTCAGCCCAATCAAAGCAGACAACAGCAGGATGAGATAGTTGTCCATACACCCACGAATTTTCCTCCTTCTCCTTGATCCCATATCAGATTACCAGCTAGCTGGACTATCTGGAGACCTGGACTGAAGTCTGAACAGAACTTGTATTCAGCCGGTTCGATTTGCGAACATAACCTGATGTTAACATTTTTGCAGTGCTTCGCCAGAGAGTGGTGTGTGATTCATTGTCAGCTGTTCTGAGGTCTACAAAGAAGGTGGTATGGCGCTGACTGAGAAGCTTCATCAGCTGTTCCAGCTCATCTGGCAGCATGAGGCAGTTCCACAGGACTTCAAAGACGCTTCCATCATACACCTGTACAAGCGCAAAGGAAATCGTCAGGCCTGTGACAAACCATCGTGGAATATCCCTGCTGTCCGTCGCAGGCAAGACTCTGGCCAGAGTGCTACTCAACCGTCTCATAGCGCACCTTGAGCAAGGTCTCCTGCCAGAGAGCCAGTGTGGCTTCCGGAAAGAACGCGGGACTATTGACATGGTGTCGTTATACCCAATATGTTTTTTTTTCTTTCTTTCTTTCTTTCTTCATTTTTCTTTTCTTGGATTCCTCTGTGACAGATAATTAAGTATAACTGTTAAACAGACACGCAAAGCTGCTGAGGATGAAAAAAATCAACCACCACAGACATGAATTGTTAGATAGTTTGCACGTGTTTCTCCACTGGGCTACAACAGATGTTGTTCTCCTGTATCTCTCTAACCAATTGTTGTTGTTCTTCTTCTTCGTCTTCTTCTTCGTTCGTGGGCTACAACTCCCACGTTCACGCGAATGCATGAGTGGGCTTTTACGTGTATGACCGTTCTTACCCCGCCATGTAGGCAGCCATACTCCGTTTTCAAACATTGAACCTTGTTCAAAATTAATGGCGTCGTCCCGATTCACCTGTTCCCAGTTCGCCTAGCTAATCTCACCGGTGTGTGTGTGTGTGTGTGTGTGTGTGTGTGTGTGTGTGTGTGTGTGTGTGTGTCTGTCTGTCTGTCTGTCTGTGAGAGAGAGACAGATTAAGAGAAAGTGTGGAAAGGCGAAACGTGACGTAACAAACACACAACGACCCTTGCTAAAACAAACACACGAGGACTCCCTTAAAGAAAAAAAACACACGAAAAAAACACGAGGACCTCTTATAAAACAAATCCAGGAACACCTCCTTTGTAAAAACACACGAGGACCTCTTATAAAACAAACACACGACAACCTCTTTTATAAAACACACAACGACCTTTCATATAAAAAAAATATATATAAAAACAAACACACGAGGACCCCTTAAAAAACTGGAAAAAAACAAACAAACAAAAAACAAAAAACAACAACAACAACAGCAACAAAACATGAGCGCGCTACAACCTCCTTTGTTAAACAAAACACAAGAGCCTTTGTCCACTCTCCCACAGCGACATGCTCAACCCACGTCGCATAAATCGTAGATAACATCCGCGTCCCCATTGTCCAGCAAATAGCTCATTCCTTTCCACGAGTCTGTTGAGAGCCATGGCGCGTTATTGAAGGAACAAAACCCACCTGGTTTGGCTCTGGCAGTGCTCATTGTCCGTCTATGGTTTATCTGACCCGCTATATTGTGTTCGATAGAAAAGGTGGGTGTTAATATTGTGTGTGTGTGTGTGTGTGTGTGTGTGTGTGTGTGTGTGGCCTGACTGCACCTGTGCAACTCAACTCGCGGTGAAAGTACAGGCATATTGCAAATAAAAGGACTCGTGGGGTTCATTGTCTTTTTTGTTTGTTTGTTTTGTTTTATACGAAGCGATGGGGAAAAACTTCTTTTTTGGGGGGGGGGGTCGGGGGGGGGGGGGGGGATATTACCCAAATTAAGACTCTTTATATTTTCAGACGTTAGCATATTACAGTTAAAAGGACTCGTGGCTTTTTTTTTTTTTTTCTATAAAGCGACTTTTTGGAATATATTACCCAAATTAAGACTCTTTGTTTTCAAACGTCAGCATAGTGCAGTCAAAAAGACTCGTGATGGTTGTTTTTTGACTCACTTGTTTAAACAAAGTGAGTCTATGTTTTAACCCGGTGTTCGGTTGTCTGTGTGTGTGTGTGTTTGTGTGTCTGTGTGTCCGTGGTAAACTTTAACATTGACATTTTCTCTGCAAATACTTTGTCAGTTGACACCAAATTTGGCATAAAAATAGGAAAAATTCAGTTCTTTTTAGTCATCTTGTTTAAAACAATATTGCACCTCTGGGATGGGCACAAAAAAATAAAAAATGAAGCCTAATTATATGCAAACTGCATTTACTGTTATATTTATATTTTTTGCATTCTCTAAACTTGGCACTTTGATCTGATATTCGACTCAACAACAAGAGCAGTCATAATTATCATTTTTTGTTCAAACAGAAACTTCTTTTGCTAAGCATGGAAGTTTTATTTATTTTGCAAACGTTTTGGTGCAGATAGTAAAAAAAGGGAAATTACTCTAATTAATGCTAGGGGACTTAATTTGCTTTAAACTGATCTTTCTCATCTTAAACATTACATTTTGAAACAAGAGAGGCAAGGCCTTCAAGACTCACTTGTGATGCACTTTTTAAAAAAAATCCAAGCTTTTTATGTATCGAGTATAATTTCAAAATGTAATGTTTAAGATGAGAAAGATCAGTTTAAAGCAAACTAAGTCCCCCAGCAGAGTAATTTCCCTTGTTTTACCCTGCACCAAAACGTTTGCAATAAACAAAACTTCCATGCTTAGCAAAAGAAGTTCCTGTTTGAACAAAAAATTATGTTAATGACAGATCTTTTGTTGGGTCGAATATCAGATCAAAGTGCCAAGTTTAGAGAATACAAAAAATATAAATATAACAGTAAATGCATTATACTCAATACATAAAAAGCTTGGATTTTTTTTTTTTTAAGTGTATCATAAGTGAGTCTTGAAGGCCTTGCCTCTCTTGTTTTTTAAGAAGCGACGGAAAAAAACCTTTTTTGAAAATATTACCCAAATTAAGATTCTTTTTGTTTTAAAACGTTAGCATATTGCATTTAAAAGGATCGTGGCTTTTTTTTTTATGAGCGATAGAAAAACCGTTGTTGTTGTTTTGGAAATATTACCTAGATTAAGACTCTTTTTGTTGGCAAACGTTAACATGATATTGCAGTTGAAAGGATTCTGGGGTTGTTGTTTTTTTAAGAAGCGACATAAAGAAACACCTTTTTTACTGTTGGAAATATTACCCAAATTAAGACTCTTTTTGGTTTTCAAACGGTGTGCTTTTGTTTTTGTTAAATTACCTATTGCCCCACAACTTTCCCCCTTCCCCCTGGTGGCTTTATAACTGCTTGAGCAAAAGGGGGAAAAAAACAGAGAACAGTTGTTGTTCTCAGGAGCGCCAACAAAGTATAGAATAAAGGAGTCAGTTTCCTGCAAGCAATACGGTGGATTCGAACTGAGACTGCTAAGAGCCATCTTCCACGAAGATGAGTTGGTAATCAAAACGTGAAAGTATGCATCTATCTGTCTGGATGATTTTGTTTTACCATCAATAATTATATACCCGAAGTAGATATACCCGAAGTAGCGCAATATCGAACATTCTGACGCTGACTGTGGAAATGTTGTCAAACAAAAAGTAGCATTCTATGCATATGACTGTTTTTGTTTATTTACCCCGCCATGTAGGGTAGCCATACTCCATTTTCAGGAGTGAGCATGCTGCGTATGTTCTTGTTTCCATAACCCACCGAACGCTGACATAAATTACAAGATCTTTAACGTTCGTAATTGATCTTCTGCGTGCGTATACACGCGAAGGGGGTTCAGGCACTAGCAGGTCTGCACAAACGTTGACCTGGGTAATCGGAAAAACCTCCACCCTTTACCCATGGCCACCAGGCGCGATTACCGAGATTCGAACCCGGGACCCTCAGATTGAAGGTCCATCGCTTTAAAACCTCTCGGCTATGTGTGCTCTTTTTGTAAGTTCCCTTTGTCTCTGTTACGTCCGTCTCAGGTTATGGTATGTGTCATGTATCATTGATATACACATGCATGTATTCATAATGAATAAAATAATAAACAATAACAATTAAAACAAAAAAAAAAAAAACAACTGAATTGCGGAGTTTTTGAAACCCATAATCATATCACTGTGCATTCGCATGTCTGGAAACTTTCGGTTTTGAATTTGTAAATGCACACAAAGTCCGCGCGCGCGTACAGAGAGACAGAGAGAGAACAGAGAGAGAGAGAGAGAGAGAGAGAGAGAGAGAGAGAGCTGGCCATCAACCAGACAGAAAGGTGGAGAGGAACAGAAGCCAGCTCCTTCATGTATTGTACCGTGTCTTGGAGGCTTGGCCTCAACAGGTAGGATGCTTGACGTGTTAACACTGTTTGCTCTCTCTTGGAAGCTTTCAGGAACTAACCGCTATTGCGCCCTGAACCGGCTCGAAACGGCTGAGCCACAAGCTCCACTCCACTTACGCATACCCAGATTCAAAGTCTCGACTGTTGGCCGCCGTTCTTTCTCTGTCTCTGGACCTTGCAATTGGAATGAACTTGCTCTTTCGCTTCGTCAAGTCTCCACACTCAGCTCTTTCAAGTCTGGCCTTAAAACCCACCTCTTCCCAAAATAGCCTCCCTTCCCTGCCTCTTCCTTGTCTTTAGTTTCTCCAGTTTTAGAGTTATGCGTGCTTGAGAATGACTGGTGCGAAAGCGCTTAGATTTGTCTCTGCACAAGATTCAGCGCTATATAAGTACCATTATTATTATTATTATTATGGAAACAAGAACATACCCAGCATGCACCTCCCACCCTTACCCACCCCCGAAAACGGAGTATGGCTGCCTACATGACGGGGTTAATAAACAAAAAACGGTCATACACGTAAAATTTTGTATGTGCGTTCGAGTGTATTATGTGTGCGTGACTAAAACCTGATTGAATGACACAGGAAACGATTGATGAGCGCCGCCCGAAATAGCGGCAGCAGTCAGTCGGATCTAACCAGGTAGGCAGCCTGTTGTGCACATGACCCCGAGTTTGTAAAGCGCTAAGAGCTTGGTCTCTGACCGAGGATAGGTGCTATAAAAGTATACATATCATATCATATCATGTCATGTCATATCATATCATGTCATGTCATGTCATGTTACATCATCATTTGATTTGATCTGACCTGAAGCCATCGATACGTTTCCTCATCACGCGGATATGTATGCGGGAGAACGAGAGAAAGAGAGAGAGAGCGTGAGAGAGAGAGAGAGAGAGAGAGAGAGAGAGAGAGAGAGAGAGAGAAAACGAGAGAGAGAGAGAGAGAGAGAGAGAGAGAGAGAGAGAGAGAGAGAGAGAGAGTGTGTATTCTTTAGTTTATCGTCTTTTCACTATTAGTGATATTAGTGTGTGTGTGTGTGTGTGTGTGTGTGTGTGTGTGTGTGTGTGTGTGTGTGTGTGTGTGTGTGTGTGTGTGTGTGTGTGTGCGGAGGAGGAATTTTGTTTAATGTCCCGTCACACATATCGGTGATTGAAGACATTTTGTTAAAGTATTTATGAATACATCTGAGTATTATCGGTTAGAAGGGGTGGGAGATGTGGATGAATGGAGGGTTGGGAGAAACTGGGCAAATGAGGGTATTGCGATGTGTGTGCATCGTGTGCGCAAGTGGATATTCCGCAGACAGGATTGTGACCGCATGTCCATGTGCTTTTGCTGACTTTATTGAGCATCGTTTTATTTTCATGTCAGTTTTTAAAAACATGTATCATTTTGGTGTCGGTGCAGAGCGCTTTGTAGTAATATGCTATGGAAATTACCTTTCATAATGAAAATAATGAGAAGGAGGGGGAGGAAGAGGAGGAGAAGAAGAAAAAGAAGAAGAACAACAACAACAATCATCATCATCATCATCATCATCACCTTCATCATCATCGCACAGTATAAGACAATGACCTGCCTTCTGACGTTATACACCAAACACCAGACCTTGGCTACGACACGGTTCAGTAATTTGATTTTAATTTTCTTCCAGTTAGTCATCGTCTGTACCTTAACTCATAACATAAATAACTGCTAGCCTTTTTTTTATGATAATTACTGCTTACAATCAAATTGGAAGAGATACATGCGTGTAAACATACACGCACACATACGCACGCGCGCGCGCGCGCGCGCGCACACACACACACACACACACACACACACACACACACACACACACACACACACACGGCTGATTCAGTTTGATCGCAATTGCTTAACTGCATTTTTCTCACACGTATCTCTACCTCGTATGAAAAGTAAAATTACCGGAAAATTTAGTAAAATCGTTTGTCTTTTTATTTTATTTCTCTTTTTTTTTCTTCTTTTTTCTTTTTTTTCTTTTCTCTTTTTACCTAAACGAGATGAGGAAACTGCTGATCACAGTTGCTAATCATACTGGGACTAATCGGGCAATAGGCTAACTGTACCATGATCCTCTATTGCGATGGCATCTAGAGATCCTAAACTAAGAAGGCAGAAGAGACAGAGAGCAGGAGACATGCAGTAGGAGACAAAGAGAAAGAGAGACGGAGACAGAGAAACACAGAGAGACAAACAGAAAGACACACAGACATGGACACAGACAGCGAAATAGACAGTCACATCCTCGGGTTGTCGTCAACATTATTTCCATTGCAAAACAAAACGTTAGAATAAACGAATGGATGATCATGGTGAAAGCAAATATTGAAACAATACAAACACATGGAGTGATGGCCTAGAGGTAACGCGTCCGCCTAGGAAGTGAGAGAATCTGAGCGCAATGGTTCGAATCACGGTACAGTCGCCAATATTTTCTCCCCCTCCACTAGACCTTGAGTGGTGGTCTGGACGCAATTCATTCGGATGAGACGATAAACCGAGGTCCCGTGCGCATCATGCACTTAGCGCACGTAAAAGAACCCACGGCAACAACAGGGTTGTTCCTGGAAAAATTCTGTTAAAAAAAAAAAAAAAAACCCACCTCGATAGGAGAGAAGAAAAAAACTGCACGAGGGACAAAAATTTTAAAATGGGTGTCGCTCTCATTGTAGCGACGCGTTCTCCCTGGGGAGAGCAGCTCGAATTTCACAGAGAAATCTGTTGTGACCACAAAAAAAAAAAGAAAAAAAAAGAGAAATACAATTCTTTCCTTGAAGAAAAAATGTTAGCGACCAGAAGGCCACCCAACACATCAGTAATATCTCCGTTCATTCATCCATGAATGAAACAGATTCCAACATTAGTTACAGAAGAAAATGTCAAACATATCTAACCACACATTTTGTAGCTGTTTGTAATGATTTAGCCTAACCTTCGAAACTTCTGATATACATTTTGCCATCAAGTTTATCTTCTCGCGATTTTCAGATGTTAAGATGCCGAAGAGATCCTTTCTTTCTATGAAAAGAGAGAGAGAAAGAGAGAGAGAGAGGGACAGACAGAGAGAGACAGAGACAGACAGACAGCCAGACAGACAGACAGACAGAGACAGAGACAGGGACAGAGACACGGAGACAGAGACACAGAACTCAAAGCGTTTCGTTCAAGGATTAAGAATTTAGGCATATCCTATTCTTCCAATTTGTCCTTGCTATTCATTACAAATAGCGAGAGAACGAGGGAGAGAGAGACAGAGACAGAGGGAGAGAGAGAGAGACAGAGAGACAGAGACAGAGAGAGGGAGAGAGAGACAGAGACAGAGAGAGGGAGAGAATAGGATGGGGGACATTGAAACAATACATTTTATTTTAAGTGAGCCTAAAAGAGAATTTTCTGTTTTTGGTTGAAGCAGATAATAAAGTATTTTGAATTGAAATGGAAGATAGGTGGACGACAGACACACACAGAAACCCAAAGTAATCATTCTTCATGAACGGGGACGTGGACTAAATAATCAAACTTTCCTGGAGTGATGGCCTAGAGGTAACACGTCCGCCTAGGAAGTGAGAGAATCTGAGCGCAATGGTTCGAATCACGGTACAGTCGCCAATATTTTCTCCCCCTCCACTAGACCTTGAGTGGTGGTCTGGACGCAATTCATTCGGATGAGACGATAAACCGAGGTCCCGTGCGCAGCACGCACTTAGCACACGTAAAAGAACCCACGGCAACAACAGGGTTGTCCCTGGCAAAATTCTGTAAAAAAAAAAAAAACCCAAAAAAACCCACTTCGATAGGAGATAATTATTCTTCATGAACGGGGATGTGGACTAAATAATCAAACTTTCCTCTCCCCCCCCCCCCCTCCCCCG
>NC_134902.1:37454786-37458040 GCF_041734735.1 Babylonia areolata
ATACTGACGCGGGGGCAATAACCCCTCAGTATGGTCCGGTAGCCTTATGTCCGACGTGACGCATAGAGATACATCCACCAGTGATTCGCTCTGATCGAGGTATGGATACTGTGATCGAGGCGTCGTCTTAGTCATCCCCAGTCCCGGCGGTACAGGTCTGACCACAGGAGGTGTTGCCCATTAATTGTCCGCGTGATCACACCCAGCGGGGCTATAAAAAAAACCACAAGTGTTTCTCAACGTGACTGGTCTCTTTGATAATCTCAACCTTGACATGTTTCCACGTCTCAGTGTGTGTGTGTGTGTGTGTGTGTGTGTGTGTGTGTGCGTGTGTGTGTTAGTGTGTGTGTGTGTGTGTGTGTGTGTGTGTCACTGTGCCGTGTGTGTGTCACTGTGTGTGTTCGTGAGCGTGTGTGTGTGTGTGTGTGTGTGTGTGTGTGTGTGTGTGTGTGTACATGCACACAGCACACGTTCTCTCGTTCACTAACACACACACACACACATTCTCCCCCCCCCCCACCCCCACCCCCTCCCCACCCCCTCCCTCTCTCTCTCTCTCTCTCTCTCTGTGATTTGCTTGTTTGTATTTTTTTCTTTTCGTTAATTTTCTGCCTATCGTCTATCAGTCTATGGAAAATCCTGCAATGTCTCCTTTAACTGTACCGCTTTACAATCGGGGAAATCTCTTTTAGGAAGTCTGGCTGTATAATTGTTAGTATACGCATGTGTCAGTGATAAAGTATCATGTCCAAGAACAACAGAATGATGTCCGGCAATCAGCATCACATAGCGAGTCTTGTTTTGACATGGTACGGAAGCTGCAACTGTCAGAACATTACTAATCCGACCAACCAAATAAACCTTTCTAAAATTATTCATCCACATGTCTGCCTTTCTGTCCATTCACATCTCAGGGTATCAGTATCAGGGTAATGATTTCCAACGTGACGCTCGTCACAAGTGAAGTCGTGAACCCAACAAGAATCCATGTAATGTGTGTTTAAAGGGAAAGAACCCATACTATGACACAGACACAAAGGTGGTGTCATGATTATCTACCTCTGTGTGTGTGTGTGTGTGTGTGTGTGTGTGTGTGTGTGTGTGAAGTCAAGATTTTATTTCATGGTGATAGATTGAATAAGCAACAACTGCTTTTTTTTGCTTTTTTTTTTTCATCAAGCCTTCAACTGATGAAATAAACTGAAAAAAAAAATTATAGGAGAGAGTTTGGAATACAGTCCCGTGGCAATTGTTTTTGCGGGGTTGTGGTGGTTCGTCCGTTGGGATCGACGAGGACCATCTGGTCATCCTGGGGGGGGGGGGGGGGGGGGTGGATTGGACTCTGTGGGTGCGCAGATGACTGGTCAGGCCAATCCGCGCCCGGAAGGTTCTGACGCAGTGTGGACAGGGGATGGTGGCGGCTGTCAGGGACTTGCTGGCACTGTTTTTCCTGGCCCGTCTGCGTTGCTCTGCTGCAACGATTCTCTTGGCCTCACAGGATTTGGCGCCTTTGTGGACAGCTGAACGCCACTTTGGTCTGTCCATTGCATTCAGCTCCCATGTGCCGTGGCTGATGTTGAAGGCCTTCAGAGAAGCTTTCAGAGTGTCTTTGAAGCGCTTCTTTTGGTCTCCAAGGGAGCACTTGCCATGTTGGAGTTCGCCATAAAGCAATTTCTTGGGGAGCCGGTGGTCTGGCATGCGAGCTATATGGCCTGCCCAGCGCAGCTGGGCCTGCATCAAGATGGTGTAGATGCTGGGCAAGTTTGCACGAGTGAGCACCTCTGTGTCAGGGATCTTCTCTTGCCACTTTATGCCGAGAAGTTTTCTGAGGCTGGTGGTGTGGAAGTGGTTCAGCTTTTTGGCGTGGCGTTTGTAGACCGTCCATGATTCACATCCATAGAGCAGTTTGGTGAGCACTATGGCCTTGTATACTTTGAGCTTCGTCTCCAGGGTGATGCCTCTCCTGTTCCAAACGTTCTTATGGAGTCTGCCGAAGGCAGCACTGACTTTGGCGAGTCTGGCATTCACCTCGTCGTCGATGACAACTGTGCGAGAGAGTGCACTGCCCAGGTATGTGAACTTGTCCATTGCGTTCAGTCGTTGCCTGTTGATGAAGATGTTTGGTTCAACGCAAGGCTTTCCTGGAGCTGACTGGTGCATCATCTCAGTCTTCTTTGTGCTGATTGTGAGGCCAAAGTTGTCACAGGCAGCAGAGAACTTGTCGACACTGTGTTTCATGTCAGCTTCGGAGGCAGCGTTGAGAGCGCAGTCATCAGGAAACAGGAAGTCGTTGACGGTGTCTGTCCTCACTTGAAGCCTCCTGAGGTTGAAGATTGAAGAGTGAGCCATCTGTGCGGTACCTGATGCCAATGCCTACGTCAGCGTCTCTGAAGGCATCTGTCAGCATGGCTGAAAAACATGAGACTGAGCAGGGTGGGTGCAAGAACACACCCTTGCTTGACTCCGTTGGAGACAGGGAATGGTTCTGAAGTCTCTCCATTGTCTTGGATCAAGCCAGCATCCCATCGTGTAGTTGCCATATGATGGTGATGAATTTTCTGGGATATCCGTACTTCGCCATGATTCACCAAAGGCCATCTCTGCTAACAGTATCGAAGGCCTTGGTCAGATCGACATAGGTGGAGTAAAGGTCGGCGTTCTGTTCCTGACACTTCTCCTGGAGCTGCCTGGCAGCAAACACCATGTCGATAGTCCCACGTTCTTTCCGGAAGCCACACTGGCTCTCTGGCAGGAGACCTTGCTCAAGGTGCGCTATGAGACGGTTGAGTAGCACTCTGGCCAGAGTCTTGCCTGCAATGGACAGCAGGGATATTCCACGATGGTTGTCACAGGCCTGACGATTTCCTTTGCGCTTGTACAGGTGTATGATGGAAGCGTCTTTGAAGTCCTGTGGAACTGCCTCATGCTGCCAGATGAGCTGGAACAGCTGATGAAGCCAGGGGCTTTGCCATTGGATAGCAGACGGATAGCTTTCTGGGTCTCCTCCAAAGTTGGAATGGCATCCAACGACTCACTGACTGGCACCTGGGGGAGTCGGTCAATGGCTTCATCATTGATGGTGGAAGGGCGGTTCAGTACGCTGTCAAGTGTTCAGCCCATCTCTCAAAGATCCCGTCCTTGTCAGTGATCACGGTAGAACCATCAGCACTGAGGAGTGGAGCAGATCCAGAGGTGGTGGGACCGTAGACTTCTTTCAGGCCGTTATAGAAGTTCTTCATGTCGTTCCTGTCTGC
>NC_134902.1:37458140-37463140 GCF_041734735.1 Babylonia areolata
CAGTTGTTGTTCTCAGGAGCGCCAACAAAGTATAGAATAAAGGAGTCAGTTTCCTGCAAGCAATACGGTGGATTCGAACTGAGACTGCTAAGAGCCATCTTCCACGAAGATGAGTTGGTAATCAAAACGTGAAAGTATGCATCTATCTGTCTGGATGATTTTGTTTTACCATCAATAATTATATACCCGAAGTAGATATACCCGAAGTAGCGCAATATCGAACATTCTGACGCTGACTGTGGAAATGTTGTCAAACAAAAAGTAGCATTCTATGCATATGACTGTTTTTGTTTATTTACCCCGCCATGTAGGGTAGCCATACTCCATTTTCAGGAGTGAGCATGCTGCGTATGTTCTTGTTTCCATAACCCACCGAACGCTGACATAAATTACAAGATCTTTAACGTTCGTAATTGATCTTCTGCGTGCGTATACACGCGAAGGGGGTTCAGGCACTAGCAGGTCTGCACAAACGTTGACCTGGGTAATCGGAAAAACCTCCACCCTTTACCCACGGCCACCATGCGCGATTACCGAGATTCGAACTCGGGACCCTCAGGTCCATCGCTTTAAAACCTCTCGGCTATTAGGCCTGTCGAATGTGTGCTCTTTTTGTAAGTTCCCTTTGTCTCTGTTACGTCCGACTCAGGTTATGGTATGTGTCATGTATCATTGATATACACATGCATGTATTCAAAATGAATAAAATAATAAACAATAACAATTACCAAAAAAAATTGAATTGCGGAGTTTTTGAAACACATAATCATATCACTGTGCATTCGCATGTCTGGAAACTTTCGGTTTTGAATTTGTAAATGCACACAAAGTCCGCGCGCGCGTACAGAGAGACAGAGAGAGAGAGAGAGAGAGAGAGAGAGAGAGAGAGAGAGAGCTGGCCATCAACCAGACAGAAAGGTGGAGAGGAACAGAAGCCAGCTCCTTCATGTATTGTACCGTGTCTTGGAGGCTTGGCATCAACAGGTAGGATGCTTGACGTGTTAACACTGTTTGCTCTCTCTTGGCAGCTTTCAGGAACTGACCGCTATTGCGCCCTGAACCGGCTCGAAACGGCTGAGCCACAAGCTCCACTCCACTTACGCATACCCAGATTCAAAGTCTCGACTGTTGGCCGCCGTTCTTTCTCTGTCTCTGGACCTTGCAATTGGAATGAACTTGCTCTTTCGCTTCGTCAAGTCTCCACACTCAGCTCTTTCAAGTCTGGCCTTAAAACCCACCTCTTCCCAAAATAGCCTCCCTTCCCTGCCTCTTCCTTGTCTTTAGTTTCTCCAGTTTTAGAGTTATGCGTGCTTGAGAATGACTGGTGCGAAAGCGCTTAGATTTGTCTCTGCACAAGATTCAGCGCTATATAAGTACCATTATTATTATTATTATTATGGAAACAAGAACATACCCAGCATGCACCTCCCACCCTTACCCACCCCCGAAAACGGAGTATGGCTGCCTACATGACGGGGTTAATAAACAAAAAACGGTCATACACGTAAAATTTTGTATGTGCGTTCGAGTGTATTATGTGTGCGTGACTAAATCCTGAATAAATGACACAGGAAACGATTGATGAGCGCCGCCCGAAATAGCGGCAGCAGTCAGTCGGATCTAACCAGGTAGGCAGCCTGTTGTGCACATGACCCCGAGTTTGTAAAGCGCTAAGAGCTTGGTCTCTGACCGAGGATAGGTGCTATAAAAGTATACATATCATATCATATCATATCATATCATATCATATATCATATCATACCATATCATACCATATCATGTCATGTCATGTCATGTCATGTCATGTCATGTTACATCATCATTTGATTTGATCTGACCTGAAGCCATCGATACGTTTCCTCATCACGCGGATATGTATGCGGGAGAACGAGAGAAAGAGAGAGAGCGTGAGAGAGAGAGAGAGAGAGAGAGAGAGAGAGAGAGAGAGAGAGAGAGAGAGAGAGAGAGAGAGAGAGAGAGAGAGAGAGAGAGCGAGAGAGAGAGAGAGTGTGTATTCTTTAGTTTATCGTCTTTTCACTATTAGTGATATTAGTGTGTGTGTGTGTGTGTGTGTGTGTGTGTGTGTGTGTGTGTGTGTGTGTGTGTGTGTGTGTGTGTGTGTGTGTGTGTGTGCGGAGGAGGAATTTTGTTTAATGTCCCGTCACACATATCGGTGATTGAAGACATTTTGTTAAAGTATTTATGAATACATCTGAGTATTATCGGTTAGAAGGGGTGGGAGATGTGGATGAATGGAGGGTTGGGGGAAACTGAGCAAATGAGGGTATTGCGATGTGTGTGCATCGTGTGCGCAAGTGGATATTCCGCAGACAGGATTGTGACCGCATGTCCATGTGCTTTTGCTGACTTTATTGAGCATCGTTTTATTTTCATGTCAGTTTTTAAAAACATGTATCATTTTGGTGTCGGTGCAGAGCGCTTTGTAGTAATATGCTATGGAAATTACCTTTCATAATGAAAATAATGAGAAGGAGGGGGAGGAAGAGGAGGAGAAGAAGAAAAAGAAGAAGAACAACAACAACAATCATCATCATCATCATCATCATCACCTTCATCATCATCGCACAGTATAAGACAATGACCTGCCTTCTGACGTTATACACCAAACACCAGACCTTGGCTACGACACGGTTCAGTAATTTGATTTTAATTTTCTTCCAGTTAGTCATCGTCTGTACCTTAACTCATAACATAAATAACTGCTAGCCTTTTTTTTATGATAATTACTGCTTACAATCAAATTGGAAAAGATACATGCGTGTAAACATACACGCACACATACGCACGCGCGCGCGCGCGCGCGCACACACACACACACACACACACACACACACACACACACACGGCTAATTCAGTTTGATCGCAATTGCTTAACTGCATTTTTCTCACGCGTACGTCTACCTCGTATGAATAGTAAAATTACCGGAAAATTCAGTAAAATCGTTTGTCTTTGTATTTTATTTCATTTTATTTTATCAAGTAATTATTTTTTTACCTAAACGAGATGAGGAAACTGCTGGTCACAGTTGCTAATCATACTGGGACTAATCGGGCAATAGGCTAACTGTACCATGATCCTCTATTGCGATGGCATCTAGAGATCCTAAACTAAGAAGGCAGAAGAGACAGAGAGTAGGAGACATGCAGTAGGAGACAAAGAGAAAGAGAGACGGAGACAGAGAAACACAGAGAGACAAACAGAAAGACACACAGACATGGACACAGACAGCGAAATAGACAGTCACATCCTCGGGTTGTCGTCAACATTATTTCCATTGCAAAACAAAACGTTAGAATAAACGAATGGATGGTCATGGTGAAAGCAAATATTGAAACAATACAAACACATGGAGTGATGGCCTAGAGGTAACGCGTCCGCCTAGGAAGTGAGAGAATCTGAGCGCAATGGTTCGAATCACGGTACAGTCGCCAATATTTTCTCCCCCTCCACTAGACCTTGAGTGGTGGTCTGGACGCAATTCATTCGGATGAGACGATAAACCGAGGTCCCGTGCGCATCATGCACTTAGCGCACGTAAAAGAACCCACGGCAACAACAGGGTTGTCCCTGGCAAAATTCTGTAAAAACAAAAAAGCCACTTCGATAGGAGAAAAAAAAACAAAAAAAAACTGCACGAGGGAAAAAAAAATTAAAATGGGTGTCGCTCTCATTGTAGCGACGCGTTCTCCCTGGGGAGAGCAGCTCGAATTTCACAGAGAAATCTGTTGTGACCACAAAAAAAAAAAGAAAAAAAAAGAGAAATACAATTCTTTCCTTGAAGAAAAAATGTTAGCGACCAGAAGGCCACCCAACACATCAGTAATATCTCCGTTCATTCATCCATGAATGAAACAGATTCCAAGATTAGTTACAGAAGAAAATGTCAAACATATCTAACCACACATTTTGTAGCTGTTTGTAATGATTTAGCCTAACCTTCGAAACTTCTGATATACATTTTGCCATCAAGTTTATCTTCTCGCGATTTTCAGATGTTAAGATGCCGAAGAGATCCTTTCTTTCTATGAAAAGAGAGAGAGAAAGAGAGAGAGAGGGGGACAGACAGAGAGAGACAGAGACAGACAGACAGCCAGACAGACAGACAGACAGACAGAGACAGGGACAGAGACACGGAGACAGAGACACAGAACTCAAAGCGTTTCGTTCAAGGATTAAGAATTTAGGCATATCCTATTCTTCCAATTTGTCCTTGCTATTCATTACAAATAGCGAGAGAACGAGAGAGAGAGAGAGAGACAGAGACAGAGACAGAGGGAGAGAGAGAGAGACAGAGAGACAGAGACAGAGGGAGAGAGAGAGTGACAGAGAGACAGAGAGAGGGAGAGAATAGGATGGGGGACATTGAAACAATACATTTTATTTTAAGTGAGCCTAAAAGAGAATTTTCTGTTTTTGGTTGAAGCAGATAATAAAGTATTCAGAATTGAATTGAATTTGAATTGAAATGGAAGATAGGTGGACGACAGACACACACAGAAAACCAAAGTAATCATTCTTCATGAACGGGGACGTGGACTAAATAATCCAACTTTCCTGGAGTGATGGCCTGGAGGTAACACGTCCGCCTAGGAAGTGAGAGAATCCGAGCGCAATGGTTCGAATCACGGTACAGTCGCCAATATTTTCTCCCCCTCCACTAGACCTTGAGTGGTGGTCTGGACGCAATTCATTCGGATGAGACGATAAACCGAGGTCCCGTGCGCAGCACGCACTTAGCACACGTAAAAGAACCCACGGCAACAACAGGGTTGTCCCTGGCAAAATTCTGTAAAAAAAAAAAAAACCCAAAAAAACCCACTTCGATAGGAGATAATTATTCTTCATGAACGGGGATGTGGACTAAATAATCAAACTTTCCTCTCCCCCCCCCCGCCCCCCCCCCTCCCCCGTTTTCTTCCAGTCAGCCCTCGCACAGTACATGGGCGAACATGAAAAAAAAATCTAACTATAATATCAA
>NC_134902.1:37468140-37518140 GCF_041734735.1 Babylonia areolata
TTCGCTCTGATCGAGGTATGGATACTGTGATCGAGGCGTCGTCTTAGTCATCCCCAGTCCCGGCGGTACAGGTCTGACCACAGGAGGTGTTGCCCATTAATTGTCCGCGTGATCACACCCAGCGGGGCTATAAAAAAAACCACAAGTGTTTCTCAACGTGACTGGTCTCTTTGATAATCTCAACCTTGACATGTTTCCACGTCTCAGTGTGTGTGTGTGTGTGTGTGTGTGTGTGTGTGTGTGTGCGTGTGTGTGTTAGTGTGTGTGTGTGTGTGTGTGTGTGTGTGTCACTGTGCCGTGTGTGTGTCACTGTGTGTGTTCGTGAGCGTGTGTGTGTGTGTGTGTGTGTGTGTGTGTGTGTGTGTGTGTGTACATGCACACAGCACACGTTCTCTCGTTCACTAACACACACACACACACATTCTCCCCCCCCCCCCACCCCCACCCCCTCCCCACCCCCTCCCTCTCTCTCTCTCTCTCTCTCTCTGTGATTTGCTTGTTTGTATTTTTTTCTTTTCGTTAATTTTCTGCCTATCGTCTATCAGTCTATGGAAAATCCTGCAATGTCTCCTTTAACTGTACCGCTTTACAATCGGGGAAATCTCTTTTAGGAAGTCTGGCTGTATAATTGTTAGTATACGCATGTGTCAGTGATAAAGTATCATGTCCAAGAACAACAGAATGATGTCCGGCAATCAGCATCACATAGCGAGTCTTGTTTTGACATGGTACGGAAGCTGCAACTGTCAGAACATTACTAATCCGACCAACCAAATAAACCTTTCTAAAATTATTCATCCACATGTCTGCCTTTCTGTCCATTCACATCTCAGGGTATCAGTATCAGGGTAATGATTTCCAACGTGACGCTCGTCACAAGTGAAGTCGTGAACCCAACAAGAATCCATGTAATGTGTGTTTAAAGGGAAAGAACCCATACTATGACACAGACACAAAGGTGGTGTCATGATTATCTACCTCTGTGTGTGTGTGTGTGTGTGTGTGTGTGTGTGTGTGTGTGTGAAGTCAAGATTTTATTTCATGGTGATAGATTGAATAAGCAACAACTGCTTTTTTTTGCTTTTTTTTTTTCATCAAGCCTTCAACTGATGAAATAAACTGAAAAAAAAAATTATAGGAGAGAGTTTGGAATACAGTCCCGTGGCAATTGTTTTTGCGGGGTTGTGGTGGTTCGTCCGTTGGGATCGACGAGGACCATCTGGTCATCCTGGGGGGGGGGGGGGGGGGGGTGGATTGGACTCTGTGGGTGCGCAGATGACTGGTCAGGCCAATCCGCGCCCGGAAGGTTCTGACGCAGTGTGGACAGGGGATGGTGGCGGCTGTCAGGGACTTGCTGGCACTGTTTTTCCTGGCCCGTCTGCGTTGCTCTGCTGCAACGATTCTCTTGGCCTCACAGGATTTGGCGCCTTTGTGGACAGCTGAACGCCACTTTGGTCTGTCCATTGCATTCAGCTCCCATGTGCCGTGGCTGATGTTGAAGGCCTTCAGAGAAGCTTTCAGAGTGTCTTTGAAGCGCTTCTTTTGGTCTCCAAGGGAGCACTTGCCATGTTGGAGTTCGCCATAAAGCAATTTCTTGGGGAGCCGGTGGTCTGGCATGCGAGCTATATGGCCTGCCCAGCGCAGCTGGGCCTGCATCAAGATGGTGTAGATGCTGGGCAAGTTTGCACGAGTGAGCACCTCTGTGTCAGGGATCTTCTCTTGCCACTTTATGCCGAGAAGTTTTCTGAGGCTGGTGGTGTGGAAGTGGTTCAGCTTTTTGGCGTGGCGTTTGTAGACCGTCCATGATTCACATCCATAGAGCAGTTTGGTGAGCACTATGGCCTTGTATACTTTGAGCTTCGTCTCCAGGGTGATGCCTCTCCTGTTCCAAACGTTCTTATGGAGTCTGCCGAAGGCAGCACTGACTTTGGCGAGTCTGGCATTCACCTCGTCGTCGATGACAACTGTGCGAGAGAGTGCACTGCCCAGGTATGTGAACTTGTCCATTGCGTTCAGTCGTTGCCTGTTGATGAAGATGTTTGGTTCAACGTAAGGCTTTCCTGGAGCTGACTGGTGCATCATCTCAGTCTTCTTTGTGCTGATTGTGAGGCCAAAGTTGTCACAGGCAGCAGAGAACTTGTCGACACTGTGTTGCATGTCAGCTTCGGAGGCAGCGTTGAGAGCGCAGTCATCAGCAAACAGGAAGTCGTTGACGGTGTCTGTCCTCACTTGAAGCCTCCTGAGGTTGAAGATTGAAGAGTGAGCCATCTGTGCGGTACCTGATGCCAATGCCTACGTCAGCGTCTCTGAAGGCATCTGTCAGCATGGCTGAAAAACATGAGACTGAGCAGGGTGGGTGCAAGAACACACCCTTGCTTGACTCCGTTGGAGACAGGGAATGGTTCTGAAGTCTCTCCATTGTCTTGGATCGAGCCAGCATCCCATCGTGTAGTTGCCATATGATGGTGATGAATTTTCTGGGATATCCGTACTTCGCCATGATTCACCAAAGGCCATCTCTGCTAACAGTATCGAAGGCCTTGGTCAGATCGACATAGGTGGAGTAAAGGTCGGCGTTCTGTTCCTGACACTTCTCCTGGAGCTGCCTGGCAGCAAACACCATGTCGATAGTCCCACGTTCTTTCCGGAAGCCACACTGGCTCTCTGGCAGGAGACCTTGCTCAAGGTGCGCTATGAGACGGTTGAGTAGCACTCTGGCCAGAGTCTTGCCTGCAATGGACAGCAGGGATATTCCACGATGGTTGTCACAGGCCTGACGATTTCCTTTGCGCTTGTACAGGTGTATGATGGAAGCGTCTTTGAAGTCCTGTGGAACTGCCTCATGCTGCCAGATGAGCTGGAACAGCTGATGAAGCCAGGGGCTTTGCCATTGGATAGCAGACGGATAGCTTTCTGGGTCTCCTCCAAAGTTGGAATGGCATCCAACGACTCACTGACTGGCACCTGGGGGAGTCGGTCAACGGCTTCATCATTGATGGTGGAAGGGCGGTTCAGTACGCTGTCAAGTGTTCAGCCCATCTCTCAAAGATCCCGTCCTTGTCAGTGATCACGGTAGAACCATCAGCACTGAGGAGTGGAGCAGATCCAGAGGTGGTGGGACCGTAGACTTCTTTCAGGCCGTTATAGAAGTTCTTCATGTCGTTCCTGTCTGCAAAGCCCTGGATCTCATCAGCTTTGTTGCTCAACCAGGAATCCTGCATCTGCCACAGCTTCAGCTGGATGGTGCTGCGTGTGCTCTTCAGTATGTCTTTCTTTGACTGTGACTTGGGATCTTCAATGTGGGCTCTGTAGGCTTGGCGTTTGTCTTCCAGCAGCTGCTTGATCTCTGTGCAGTTCTCATCAAACCAGTCTTTGTGCTTCCTGGCAGAAGGCCCCAGGCACTCCATGGCAGTGTTGTACACCGTCTCATGCAGTGTGCCCCATGCTGCCTCCACATTCTGGTTGTCCAGCACGGCGGACTCCAGGCGTTCCTCCAGGGTGTCAGCAAAGCTCTGCTTGATGTTGCCTAGCTCCAGCTTGTTGACATTCAGGCGTTTGGGTGCTTTCATGCCCTGAGGCCGTCTCTTGGGCTGGATGTGGAGGTTGAGTTTGGAGACGATAAGGCGGTGGTCTGTCCAGCACTCGGCGCCGCACATGGCCCTCGTGACTCGTACGTCCTGCCTGTCCCTCTTCCTGACGATGACAAAGTCGATGAGATGCCAATGCCCAGAGCGAGGATGCATCCATGACGTCCTGTTACGGGTAGCGAGGCAGAAGACGGTGTTTGTGATAAGAAGGTTGTGCTCGGCACATGTCTGGAGAAGTAGTTGACCATTGCTGTCACATTTACCAACCTAATGCTTCCCAATCACGCTTTCCCAGGAGGTGCTGTCACAGCCAACTCCCGCGTTAAAGTCACCAAGGATGATGAGCTTGTCTGCGTTGGGAACAGTGGTGATGACAGCGTTCAGGTCCTCGTAGAACTTGTCCTTGATCTCATCTGGGTTGGTCATGGTGGGCGCGTAGGCGCTGACAATGGTGGTAAACTTCTTCCCGTTGCATATAGGGAGTTTCATCGTCATCAGGCGATCGTTCACTCCTTTCGGGGGGCCAGCCAGCTTGCAAACGAGGGTTGTCTTCACAGTATATCACTGCAAAGCCAACTCCAGCCTCACGTCTCTCCTCAGGTCCGCGACCACTCCAAAAGAAGGTGTAGCCTGCGCCTCGCTCACAGAGTTCGCCTTCTTCTGCCAGTCTGGTCTCACTTAAGGCAGCGATGTTGATGCTGTACCTGGCTAGTTCACTCGCAATGAATGCTGTGCGTCTCTGTGGTCTGTCTGAGTCGCCTCTGTCCAGAAGCGTACGCACGTTCCATGTGGCAATGGTCAATGGGGTGCTCCTTGTTTTCTTCTTTCTTTCCTTTGTGTGTCGACCGCTTGAGTAAGGTCCCCGTCAGCCACGGTATGCTGACTAGGGTGGCGTGGAGCAGGCAATGTTTAGGGCACCTTTTCTAGCCCCTCCCTCATGCCATGGAGGCCGTGAGCAGTGCTGTCCTGAAGAGGGCTGCTCAGTCACTCAAGGGGCTGCCAATCTCCACCGCTGCTCCAGTCGTTGAAAAACGACCCTATGGCCTGAGCCGCCTGTGTGTAGGTCCGCGGCTACGACTGCCAGTGTACCCACACCTGTCACTTCGTCGCTCGCCTGTCGCCACAGGGCTTGGGGAAAATGATGGTATGGGATGAAGGATGACTGATGACTTGCGCGATGACTCTGTTTATAGTGAGGAGGAGTTGTGCACCGTCGACCCCACTCTCTTGTCCGAGACCGTCTGTATCCAGTGGCAAGACGAGGTCAAGACGACTGGAGATGAAAACAGATGCAGTGGATGACCAGGATGTCCTATGTGCCTCATCCTGCCCTCAACACTCCACAGTGCTCTGCTGCAACCGCCTTCCTCTCCATTGAACCATGAAGGTTTCTTCCGCAGAGTCCGCCGGATCCAGTCTTCACATGCTTGGGTAGACAAGCCCTAACTCACCAAGGGTTTGAGACCCATCGGCTACCCTCACCTAGTTTAGCCAGCTCGGCTGTCAAAGCCGTCAGTTACCCGGGGGTTGGGCGCTTCCGAGTTCCGCATGCTAGCAGCTTCTAGGACCCATAGTGAGAGCTGGGTGCCAGTGGGGACCAATAGAGGACGAACCACTCCCAGAAGAGCGTGACAAGCCCCCCCTCTAGAGGTACTACCCCTCCCGTGCACCCCCTAACCCCGGGGTTGTAGAGGCAGGGTGAGAAGGTGGGGTGCCTTTTGGAAAGTTCAGTTTCAATGCAAAGCTCTTTTTTCAGCATTCATTTTTGTAAAGGTAATCTAGCTCCTCCTTTTCTTCCCCAACAGCAGATGTGGTGTATATGCATTCGTCCGCACGCTTTAACATCTGCAGTCTGGAACTGAATCTCCTACGAACCCAGCAATTTTCACTGTTGGTTATCTCCTCGTTCCGTTCAACCAATAAAAATTTAGTCGGGGTCATCAACCCTGAAAGGTGACTTCCGGTCTTCCGCCCAACCCTGGTTGAGAACTGGGTGCGAGAAAATAGAAATTAAAATTGTGACGATGGCTGAGGAGTTCCTGTGGGCAGTCAAGAACGGAGATTTGGTATCTGTGCAAGCTTTTAAGGAGGTGATGAATTTTCAGTAAAATCTTGAGGGGCTGTCCCATTTGGTCGATCCTTTTTAATCCCATCCCTCATTCCGTCCATCCAGTCATCCATCCTTTTGATTAAACAATGTGTAAATAATATTTTAGAAATAATAAGTCCTTTGTATTTACATATTCTTTGAATGACTGGCTATTTTTGTTGGGTGTGCAGTGATCTAATGTGTGGCATTCATTGTTAATCAGATAGCTGTGCGAGTAAATGCTTCGTTCGAAGCAGACGTGCCTCACTTGAGTTGAGAGTTGGGTGACACATTTCCAGACCTGTTCAGGAAGAACATGAATGTTGATCCTGATGATTCAGTCGTAAGCCCCACCCCTTCCTGACTTGTAGGTTCGTGTGTGCACCGTCAATGTCGGATCCTGTTTCAGAACATTTAAGTTTCTAAATTAAAGAATAAGACACAGAGAACCCACAGGGAAGAAAAATAAGATCTCGTCGATTTGACAATCTGTTGCTAACCTATTGTTAGAACAAAATGAGCCAACAAAATATGTTTTCGGGGTGACTCGGCTGCTTTGATTAAGACACTAACACTGTGTGTGTGTATGTGTGTTGGGGGTGGGGTGTGATGGGGGTTAGGTGGTGTGTGTTTGCATTTGTAGATGTTAAATTGTTAATGTTAAACTTAGAATGAAAGTTATCAGCATTGGGACATGAATGGATTATAACTATTGATATTGATAAGTGTATTGCTGATATATATTTTGTCACTGAATTATGTTTTTGATCAAGGGATCAACAACACACTCATCACAAACACCTCAATGTGAAGGTTCTCTCTCTGTCTCCCTGCCTCTCTCTCTGTCTCTGTCTGTCTGTCTGTCTGTCTCTCTCTCTCAAGGTGTTTGTGTGTCTGGTTTTCATTATTATTATCATTAATTGTGTTTGTACATGTTTGTGCATGTGTATACACATGTGTGTGTGTGTGACTGAGTGTGTTGTCTTCTGTGCAGGCATTCTGTTGTTTCTTGTTGTTCTTGTTTCTGTGCTTCTTGTTGTTCTTGCCTGTGTGCTTGTGTTTTTGTGGTGCTCTGAACCAACCTAGGTGTGGAAATGTTTACACACCATATACAAATAAAGTTCATTCATTCATTCATTCAATTTTATTCTGTAGGCTCAGAACGTGGATGTGGTCAACACTGAGATCAATGGACGTTACCCCTTACACGTCGCTGCAGACTATGGACAAATTGACGTCATCAAATTCCTGCTCGATAAGGGTGCCAAGATCAATGTAAGCAAAGAGAAAATTGGGTCCTGGGGAGGCATCCGGGCAGAATCAGGCAAACTTCTGATTCACTGGTTCACCAGTGTTAAGGGTTAGACTTAGAGGCCCTGTTTGAGCATGGTGTAGTGTCCTTGGAAAAGGCACTTTACCTGGATTTCCCCACTCCGCCCAAGTGTGAATAGGTACCTGACTCCAGTTGGGGAAGGTAAAAAAAAACAGTGGAAGGAGAGGATCAGGCCCCACCTTCCTGTGCTGAACGCTAGACTCAGTGGATATGAATTCACTGCCCCAAAAGGCTGTAAAAGGCTGTGTGACCTTTAACCTTTTTAAATTAAAAAAAAAAAGAGACTGTTGTCTTTCTTTTTTTTCTGCTGCTTCAGGACAAAGTTCTTTGAAATCAGAAGTCTGTTGGATTTTGTTACATTGCTTATTGCTTAATGAATTTATTTTATTTGTACAGCATGTATGTGTGCACAAAACAGAGCTTTGTTTTGGAGTTTTTGTCCAGGATTAATTTCAGTAATAGTAGACAGAGGCAAAATTACCTACTGAACAACTGAATAGCTGTGTTTCTGTTTGATATGAAAATATATAATACGGATACTTACTTAGCGCGTATCCTCGGTCGGAGACCAAGCTTTCGTCACTTTACAAACATGGAGTCATTTGCACAACAGGCTGCTTACCTGGGTAGCTGCCATTTGGGTGCTCATCATTCGTTTCCCATGTTATTCAGTCAGGTTTCAGTCACGTACGTACATACTCATACAGATGAGCAACATTTTACATGTATGACCGTTTGTTTGTTTTTTCATTTATCCTGCCATGTTGGCAGCCATACTCCGTTTTTGGGGGTATGCATGCTGGGTATGTTCTTGTTTCCATAACCCACCGAACACTGACATAGATTACAAAATCTTAAACATACACATGTGTATTTGATCTTCTGCATGCATATGCACACAAAGGGTGTTTAGGCATTAACAGGTCTGCAGATATGTTTACCTTGGAGACTGGAAAAATCTCCACCCTTTACCCACAAGGCGCTGTTATTGAGATTTGAACTCAAAACACCCAGATTGAAAGTCCAACGTTTTAACATATTCAGTATTGGTAAGAAAGTTTGTACGAGAAGCTTAAGTGTTTTTTTGTGTGTGACAACAGTTTTCTTGTGGGTGACTACCTATGATTAGTAGATAAGTCAGCACAAATTACACACACACACACACACACACACGCACGCACGCACACACGCGCGCATCATGCATGTACACACGCACTCACATGCATACACACACACACACACACACACACACACACACACACACACACACACATTGATTCCAGGGATGTCTTTTCATGCCTCTTTTGGAAGTATTTCTTCAGATTATTGTAAGCTGTTTTAGAGCTGTAGACAGAGCTAGTCTCTACATCACTTTCTCTGTCTCTGCCCATCTCACACATCTCTCCATGGTGACAGGATGTGTAAACCAGTGCATGTTTACTACACATGTAATGTTACCTATTGCTTTTACAAAGTGTCCATACAACTGCTTTTTGTGTGTTTTCAGCAAGCAGACAAGCATGGCCTCACACCTCTTTTGTCCGCCATTTTCGAAGGGCACACTGAGTGTGTCAAAATGTTGCTGGAAAGGGTAAGTAACTCTTGTTGATGAACCCCCTTTCATTAATCCCTGAACTGCTGCTGACATGTATGCTGGTCAGCGAAGGCCTGTTGTCTGACTGAGATGGGATTAGGATGAGATTGGAAGGAGTCTAAATGAAGAACGGTATTGTATTATTCTTTTTGTGACAACTGATTTATCTGTGTGAAATTCAGGCTGCTGGCCACAGGGAGAGCGCATTGCTAATGCTACACTGAGGGTGCCACCCATCCCCCCGTTTGTATTTTTTTCAGCCTGCAATTTGTTTTCCCATCGAAGTGAATTTTTCTACAGAATTTTGCATTTTGTTGGTATGTGTTCTTTTTCTTGCACTAAGTGCATGCTGCAAACTGGACCTCAGCTTATCGTCTTATCCAAATGACTAGCGTCCAGACCACTACTCAAGGTCTAGTGGAGGGGAAGAAAATATTGGTGACTGTGGGATTTGAACCACCGTGCTCAGATTTGCTTGCTTCCTAGACGGACCACTGGGCCAACACTGCACATTGACTGATGCCCTGATCTGATACAGTCACCTGGCCAACACTGCACAGTGACTGATGCCCTGATCTGATACAGTCACCTGGCCAACACTGCACAGTGACTGATGCCCTGATCTGATACAGTCACCTGTCTTTATATATTGATGGGGGAGGAAAGGAGTGGGGAATGAAATGTAAAGCTGTTTGAGCAGCATTTCTGGAGAAACACGTCATATGAATGTCAGTTATTATTATTATTATTATGTCGACTTCTTTCTTTTGGGACTGCATTACTGTTGTTAAGCAAAACCATGTACACCACTTAAAAAAGCAGGCAAGGACAAGAAGTACTGGCACTTCAACTTATCCCATGCCACTCTGATTTCATTTCTTCAGAGCTCAGCAATCAAGGGATCTATCTTGCTTCTCAAGGATAGTAGATTAGTACTCAATAGCTCTTTCGCGCTTATATTTAAATACTTGTACAACTTGAAAAGTGAGTTTTACTGAAGTTTTATGGTATATTTATACATTAGACTTGCGCATATATATCAAACATTACCACAATTTCCGGGCTGTAAAGTGATACAGCGCAAAAGGTGTACCCTTTGAATGTAAAGAAAATGTATTGAAGACGTACAAGGCGCATAGCAAAGTGAGAGCTGTATGATCCATGGTTTCTCCATTACAGTGGGAAACAATTTAGTGATTTACAGCTTAGTCTTTTGTGAAGGACGACAACTCTCAAACTAGGAGGCAAGATTGCACTGGCTCGTAGTGCTGCAGCCTTCGGGACTAGTTGGCCTTTGGGAACCATCCCATCACCGACTGTCTTAAAACCCTCTTGGCTGTGAGAGTGGGGATGTAACTTGGGCAAGACATTCTCCACTCTAGTCAAATTCTAGCCTAGTTAGTTGGGGCAGTACTTGCCTCCTCTTCTGTTTTGATGGTCATAATCGGACATGACTATCATACAAAGCGCACACTTCTGATAAGTTGCATCTGCCGAAAATCTGGATGAGTGAAAGTCCTCCATAGTGACAGGCTTTTACAAAATGGCTCTGTTGACCCCAGATGTTGTTTTCTGAGTAGTGACATCATCATCAGAAACTGGATCAGAATCCGACTTGTTCTCGTCTGCTTGTCAACTCCTCTGTGTCACTTTGTCGGCTCGGTTATAAGTCTGCTTTCAAGAGTTCCGCAGCCTTCAGCCAAATTTGCCCTCTAGTTTTGCCCCAGTGAATTACCTTGTTCAGTCAGAATCCAGACTGACAGCCCTTCCTTCCACTCCCAGTCACCATCTTACTTTGCTCAGTGGAAAAGATTTTGAAAGCAAACAGTTCACTTTTCAGATTTCTCTATTCTCAGCTTTATTTCCCAAATCCGATGGTGCTTTTTTTTCATGTCCTGAATATTAAAAGATATCACATTCTCTTTCAAATCAGTATCATGTTGAACATCAATAATTTTGAGTCAACGGTCAGACTGTTGTAAGACTGCAGCATGCAACTGTTGATATTCAGACAGGGGCACAACTCTGTCCGTTGACCCAGGCTTGTTGTCTTCATTGATTGATTGGTTAATTGGTTCTGTGTGATCATGTATGTTTGTCCAAATTGTTGTGATCAGGAAAGTTTTCAGATGTTGAGTTTGTTGTGAGAGAGGTCAGAATTCAGATTACAGGCACATATAGGGTGCATGTAGTCGATGTGATGCATTGGTCAGATTTTAGTTTTTTAAAAAGCTGAGCCTTGCATAGTTTCACTTGTTGGCCAAATATTACAGTGAATATATGTTTTTGAGTCAGTGCAGCAGCCCAATGTCCTGTGTGTAATTTTTTTGTACATATCCATAATGAATTTCAACAGAGCCTGTTTTGAGGAACCTTCTCGCATGTGTTCTTCGTTTCGTTTTAGGATTAATTGGCTGGGGCTCACTGGACAGTATTAATTTTATTGTTGGTTTTTTTGTTGTTGTTTTTGGTCACCAAATCAGATAGATGGATTATAGATAAAGTTATGACTGACTCTTATTTTGTCCATCTTATTTTTCTTCACCCTTATAGATTTTGTTTGTTAACTTAGTGAGTTTAACTTTGATTTGTTCTCTATTTGTAATTGACTTAAGGCTGAACAAATGGAACAGAAACGTACCGCAGTTATTTCCAGATTGTCGCTTACAGTTCACTGACTCACAGAACAGGACTTAAAGCATCGCTGTACACAGTGATAACTGATATCCTTTTGGCATTCCTCACTGAATATTAATGAGGCACCAGTAAGGCATTCATGCATCAGTTTTGTGTGTGGTCACACGCACACGTTCATGCATGTGCGTGTCCACATGCGCATGCACACACACACACATAATGTAGCCAAACAGTCCGTTTTATCCCCTATCCCACCCTGGGAACTCGAGAGCCCAGTTTGATATTGATTATACGAATGTAACAAAGACTGAAAACATAAATTTACTGTCATCTTATGCCCGAATCCACTTATGTGATCAATATCCAAACCACCTGATGGTTTATACAGATAGTTCTGTGTTAAACAATAATGCAGGTGCCGCATATATCGTACCTGAACTAAATGCAGAAAAATTTATAACGTGGGAAAAAATAAGTCAATCTTTACCGCGGAGCTAGTTGCAGTACTTATGGCATTGTACTTTTTACTCGATTTGCCAAAAAATATATTCCAGATTGCTTTTTGTGTTGACTCTAAGTCAGTCATTAATGCTATCAAATCTTTACACTCGAAAGTTAGATCTGAAATTATTATTGAAATTAAACATCTAATTCATTTACTCTCATTGAGGGGTACTAGTACAACATTTATCTGGATTCCTTCGCATTGTGGCCTTCTTTATCATGAGAAGGTTGATCTCTCGGCGAAAAAAGGAGCAAAGGAATCATCTGAGTCAGCATGTTTATCTCTTCCATTTTCATTGCAAGAACGTTATAGTCTAGTAGAACAAATCCAGTGATCATACTTTCAGTCAGAAGAAAGGAAAATGGGCCATTCCAAATTATACTAAGAAATAAGTGATATTTATGGAATTGTTGGTAAACATGAACAACACATTTACAGTAAAAGGCAGATTGCATCATTGATCTGCAGATGGAAACTGAACTGTTTCAAGACAAAATACATAAAAAGTGTTTCCTGTATATGTGGTAATCCTATAACAAGTGATCATGTATTTACTTGCAACATGTTAAAATGTCACATACCTGTACTAGCATCTTTTCCGATGCAAGAAATATTGGACTCATCACTTTTATTGTTCAATTTCTTTGAATTGTTAAATAATCCAATTGGGTTGCTGTTATAACTTTTTTTTTTCTCTCCAAGATTCATGTATATATATATATATATATATCTTGGACTTGTCACTGCTAATGTTGCACTGTTTCAAATCTTTGTTGGATAGTCCATCTGGGTTGTTAAAACGATTTATCCTTTGGAAGTTTGGAAGTTATTGTTTTAACCAGATTGTTGTAAATGTTGTGATTTTTTCCCCTTACCCTTTCCCTCCTTCCTCCCCCCACCCCCCATCCACCCCTCCTTTTTTTTCTTTTTTTTTTCTTTTTTTTTTTTTTGGTCTAATATCACTTAATGTGGATAGACATTAAATGAATTACACACACACACACACACACACACACACACACACACACACACACACACACACACACACACACTTGTATTTTATCCTGTCATGAACAAATTCAGTCATGACATGACAGATGTTTTTTATGTCAGAAAAATGCAGCAAATTATTTTTTCCTAGATTATCAGACAGCCAGAACCAAATGCAGCTGAAGTCTGTGTAACACTATTTTCATTTATCTCCCATTTTAGTTTGTTAATTTTATCTTTTGTGTAATACACACACACACACACACACACACACACACACACACACACACACACACACACACACACACACACACAAACCCCCAAGTATTTCATCCCATTTATTTTATATTAAAAGTTAATGATCAAATGTCCATCCTTAGGAAACACACAGACATGTAAACTATAAAATTATGTTAACTTTGTTTCGTCCCATTTATCACAGAATAGATAAAAAGTTAATATATGCCCATCCTTAGACAACAAGCAGTCATGTAAGCTGTATGAGTATGTTAACTGTTTCACTGACAAGTCTCTGTGTGAAAAATGTTCCCCAGTGCCAAATGTTTTAGATAAGATGCTCTCAGTCTTCGGTTCATCTTAAAACAACACAATGGACCAGTTCACTTCAAACTCAGTCAGGGAGCAAAGGTTAGTCTGTTGGCAGGAAACTGGCTGCAGCTGTGAAGCTTTGGTACAATGTGAAAAATGGTAATTTTAACATGACCCCTGGGTATCCGCTAAAGTCATCTGTGGTGGTGCACTGTCTAGTCAACTGATATCGCCTATGGTGATTAAAGAATTAAAAAGAAAATGTCAACGAGGAAGGCATGTTGATGTACCACAATCAAATTTTTTTTTTTTTAATTTTTAAAAAGAGATGGGGGTGGTGGGGGGAGGGGGGGTTGGGGGGGGGGGGCAAATGTGCTGTGTGGTATGTAAGACATGTGTGTTGGTTTTCTGATCATTTAGTCAAGAGTTTGAAGCCCGTGTGTCGGCGTGATGTTGTGACCTTGGGAAAGGCACCGTGATGTTGTGACCTTGGGAAAGGCACTTTACTCTGATTCACCTCACACTGACTTTCCTCACATAGCCAGGTGTGAATGGGTACCTGACTTCAGCGTGGAGAAGGTTGAAAAGTGACAGGAGAGGATTGGGTCTCGCCTTCCTATGCCAAGCTCTAGATACAGTGTATGATGTTTGAATTCACTGCCTCTGTGGCTTTGAAAGGCTGTGGGACCTTTAGCTTTGTGAACCTGTGTAGACATACTTTGTCAGAAGGTTAGTGGACTATCTGATTACGCCTCCACTTTAGTTAAAATTTGTACAATCTTTCTTCTTCTTTTTTTCTCCTTTAAAAAAAAAAGAAGAAAAAGTTAATGGTGGAAGACCAAGGCCTATTTTCTGCCTTTATCACGATTATCTGTGTATGATAGAGAGAGATAGAGTTTTATTTATTCATTTACTTATGGACAATTTATGTTTATATGTGTTTGTGTGTGTGTGTTACAGGGAGCTGACAAGACTTTGAAGAGCCCAGATGGAAAACCGTACATAGAGTGTGCCGAGAATGACGACATCAAGGCTCTTTTAAAATAAGTGCAACAAACACCACAGTTGCATTGCTGCGACCAGCTGAATGCCAGAGTTCTCTCTCTCTTCCTCTCTTTGTGTGTTTGTGTGTGGGTGTGTTTGTGCGCATACAATAGACACAATGCAATCAACAGGATGTTGAAACTTGAAAAATGCTTGAAGTTTACATGCCACTTTTGGGAGCACCAATATATTGATCATCTATAGACAAAATTACTGACAGAAGGAAAGAAAGAAAAAAGGTGTCAGATCATTTTATATTGTGGATGGGCTTTTCTTTGTGTTCACAGTGATCTGTTTGTCAAAAGAGAGAAAATGGGGATGACAGAGGGAAGCGAATGAGGTGAAATTGGCAGAAAAGAACAAAAAACAACCCAACTTGGTAGGAAGTCTTGATTGTGCTGTGTTACTGTTGTCATTTCAAGCATGTCGGGGCTTGTGGAAATTTCTCTTGAATCACACAAATTTCCTCTTTTGGTAAGTAGCTGTTCCTCAGTTTCATTTTCGAAAAGTGTATATTCCATGAAACGCAACACTACAGTGGTTCTTTATTTATTTTTGTTTTTTTAAGTCTGCATATCTACCTGCTGCCCATTGGAATCTGCAGTTTCAGCAGTTTGTGTCAACTACTTTAATATGAATTGAAATGAGGTATGAAATGTAATATATATGTATACATATATATATATATATATATATATATATATGAATACTTTGTTTTAAACAAAAACAGGTAAGATATGTCAGCAACATTCACTCATAAGTTGTTTTTTTTAAAAAGAGGCACACAAACCATTCCCAGACCTGCTCAACATTCTCCATTTAAAAAAAAAAAAAAAAAAAAAAGCAAGAAAAAAAAAGCAGTGTGCCGCATTGGCAGAAATTTGTGTGCCTTCGTCTCATTCAAAAGTTGCTGTTTCCGGCGCCTGGTTAAGTGCTGTCTTTGCAGTCAAAGCGTTGTGTGTTTAAATCACGGGACTCCCGGTATAGAAACTGTCATTTACGCTGCCCGTCTTAGTGCATTGTCATCATGGTGGTGTCAGTGTGGTGTTCCCCACCCTCCATTTTCCCCCACAAGTCTGGTTATGGTAACTTATATCCTCATCGGTCATATCACCTGAGGAATGAAGCATGAATAAAAACAGCATTTTCTAAGTCACTGTTTTACCTTTCAGGGTTATTTTGATTTCCCACACCACCTGTATGCAGCCTCTTGTATTGAAAAGAACTTTTTTTTTATTTCATGTATTTCTGAAGCATAAAAATAACCAGAGTACATGCATATCATGTGTACCGATTACTTCATAGAGTGCTGTACATACTTCTGTCCGAGAACATTCATATAAAGCCATGATGGTAACCAGAATAGAGTGAGACTTACCAGAATCCTGTCTGCGGTCAGTGTGTGTGCAGGTGTGAATGTTTCTGTCACAGTCTTCCACATGTGGAACAGAGTTGTTTCCTGAAAGGGCTTGTGTTGACTGTCCTGTGTAAACGTCTTGTGTCACTGCTGTCTGCTTGTTTATGTGTGTGTGTGTGTGAAGAGGTGGTGGATACCTTTCCCATCTCTTCGTCTTAGCCATCTTTTCTTTCTGTTTTTTCGCTACTCTCTCTCTCCCTCTCGTTCTGTCTCTCTCTCTCTCACTCTTATTCTCTCTCTCCATCTCTCCATGTCTTTCTCTGTACTGTTGATGAAAGATGTTCCTTTGGGGATTAATTTAGACAAGTGCTTGGGGCTTCACATCATCATTATTATTACTGAATAATCTTGTTCTTGTTTGCTTCACAGAACAAAATCCAGTTTTCCGTTTTGAATGGGCATTGCACACTGCTTGTCTCACACGGAAGTGTATTTTCACTTTCAAGTTCTTTTAGTGTGGCATTTAGCAAGGATGATGATTATCCAGTGTTGAATTCTCTGCACTGATGTCTCTGCAATGCTCTGGAATAGATTATCAATTGCTTGCAATGAGTTTTGAACACCTAGGATGTTTGTGTTGTATGCATGGATTTCAATCAGTGATAAAATTGTCTTTTTATTGAAACTTGACTTTCAAAAGTGTGGTTCTTGAACGTGATGAATTGAAAGCGGTTCTTGAATGTGATGAATTGAAAGCGGTTCTTGAATGTGATGAATTGAAAGCGGAAGTGATGGTGGCTACTTCTGTGCCAGAAGTTTCTTCTTTTCTGTCGTTCTCTTTGTTTCTGACCTTTGTGCCTTTTCTTTCTGTCGTCTCTTCCATTCTTATTTCCTACATTGCTGGTCCATTTACCTGTATTGTTTTCTGCTAAGTCTTGAATACTTCCTGTCTCTCTGGACTTGATGATTAGGCATTCTTACCTTCTTTTTCTTTTTTTTTCTTTGGCCTTAGATGTGTGAGGTACCCAAGGGCAGTTTTTGATTTTGTATGCATGTTATTATATATAATTTTGTTAATTATATATAACTATGTTTCTGTTCAGGGTGGCTTTTTCAGTCCTTTAAAGAAAAAATAATGGAATGATCAGTCTCAGAGGAATGTTCTTCTTTAATTGAGTATGAATATGACTACTTTTCTTTAGCTAGTGGCTTTTGTTTTGTTGTTAAGATTTACAGAACCAGTATTTACACTTTTTGAGCCACAAGATGATGATCGCTGTGTTTTTCATTACTCAGATTTTATCACCTTCCCCACATGATTTTTTTTTTTCCTGTGCATGGATTATCTGATACAGACGGCAGTCTAGAGTGTAGGGAAAACACTTTGCATATTTTTATCTAAGAGCACTTCCACCTCTTTAAAACTCGTTTTTCAGGTTCTTTGCTGTGGAGTGGAGTTGTAGAGACTTGTCAGAGGCTCACGCTACTCAATCAGCACTGTTCTGGGCAAACAGTAGAGATGTGTGTGTGTGTGTGTGTTTAAATGTGTGTGAAAACACAAGTTAACTTGGAGGCTCTGATTTTTGTGCTGCAGACACGTAGGCTGACACACATACAATGTTTGAGTTTGCGTGTGTATTTTGTGTGTGTGTGTGTGAAACAGGACAAATGCATTGAAACTGTCTTCTGTCTTTGCTTGCCTCCTCATCATGTTCAGACTTTACACAGTAGTCATTCAGCAACAAAAAAACAAACAAAAACAAAACAAAACAAAACAAAATCTGAAAAGTGCATTAATGGTCTTCTCTATTCAAATTACTTACTGGTGCATAGTTTTGATTAAGATGACATTGTGCTAAAAGGCATGAATAAATAAGCAGCAACAACTTATTAAAACATTTTTTTTAGCTCCTACAAAACAACAAAAATCAAATGAAGTTTTATAAATTATCAGTAGTGTCATTCAGTTTCAGTTTCTCAAGGATGTGTCACTGCATTTGGACAAATTAGTGGAGTGATGGCCTAGAGGTAACGCGTCCACCTAGGAAGCGAGAGAATCTGAGCGCGCTGATTCGAATCACGGCTCAGCCTCCGATATTTTCTCCCCCTCTACTAGACCTTGAGTGGTGGTCTGGTCACTAGTCATTCGGATGAGACGATAAACCGAGGTCCCGTGTGCAGCACGCACTTAGCACACGTAAAAAAGAACCCACGGCAACAAAAGGGTTGTTCCTGGCAAAATTCTGTAGAAAAATCCACGTCAATAGGAAAAACAAATAAAACTGCACGCAGGAAAAATATAAAAAAATGGGTGGCGCTGTAGTATAGCGACGCGCTCTCCCTGGGGAGAGCAGCCCGAATTTCACACAGAGAAATCTGTTGTGATAAAAAGAAATACAAAATACAAAAACAAATCCATATACACAAATACACATACAAAAACAAATCCATATACACAACAACACATCTGCTAGGCAGATGCCTGACCAGCAGCATAACCCATCGTGCTTAGTCAGTCCATGAGTCCATGCATTTGTATACCTATCAGAGTGGACTTCTTCTGCAGAATTTAGCCAAAGGACAACACTCTCTTTGCCATGGGTTCTTTTTCATTGCGCCAAGTGCGTGCTGCCACACAGGACATTGGTTTGTAATCTCATTTGAATGGCTAGACGCTCAGTTGAATTTTCCAGTCAAACTTCAGAGAAAGGGCGAGAGTGGGATTCGAACCCAGACCCTCACGGTCTCTCTGTATTGGCAGATGAGCATCTTAACCTTTCTGCCACTTTCCTCTAAAAAGTGTCATTAAGTTTCAACCACACTGATCAGCCCTGAGAATGTGTAGTGTGAAAATCTGGGCTGCCCTCAGGGAGAGCATATCACCACAGTGCCATGCCTCCCCCCTTTTTTTTTCCCCCCTTTAAATTTCTGTTTCAAGTATACTATGCCTGTATATTTCTTTTACTATTATAGTGAATTTTTCTGCAGAATTTTGCCATTGACAACCCATTTACTGCCCATAGTGGATTTTTCTGCAGAACTTAGCTAGTGACCACCTTTTTAATGCCATGGGTGTTTTTACCTGCACAAAGTGCATGCTGCATATGGGACCTGTTTATTATTGTCTCATCCAAAAAAAGCTGGCTCCCAGAAGCGCACTTTTTAAAGTCCAGTGGAGACGCAAATGTATTACCGGGTAGATAGGACTCAAAACTCCTTGACATTTGCTTCCTATTCAGGCACATTGCCACTGGCCTGTTGGGCACCTCTTCATTGGATTTATTTCTCTTGGGCTAAATACATGCATCTTGTTTTGACCATACCCAGCAACAGTACTTGATAGTAGTTTTGTATAAACTGTACATAATTTACACACACGGCAAAAGTCTGTTGAACTCTCTCTCTCTCTCTCTCTCTCAACACATGATTTGCACAATTCTTATCAAAAATTCAATTTGGTGTCATATACTGTTGCACAATTCTTATTAAAAATTCAATTTATTTCATTTCATCCAGTGACTTGATAAATAATACAAAATCATGAAAGGTAGTAACTACAAGAAACAAAATGGACATCATCCTTTTATTTTTTTTTATTTTTTTTTATCTCAGCAAAAACATTTGTAATCATAATATCATTTTCCCAACTGAACCTCTAAATTTGATGGGAAATGAGAAGATACTTTAATCAGTAATGTTAACACAAATTCTGGTGTGAATATATACTTCAGTTAACTGAAAAATTCGGAAGCCTCTGTATCTTTCAGCACTTTTTTCTGTTTTTGTCACGACTGTATGTCAATATCTTTGCATTCTGTGATAACTGCAACTTCTGTTTTATACTGCTGCTGTTACTGATTGAAATTATGTCAATCAGTGATAATGACTGTAATTATATCAGTCAATGTGTGGAGAAAATCAGATGAGAAACTAAGGGATGTGCCTCTCTCTCTATATATATATTTTTATGTGTGTGTGTGGGTGGGTGGGTGGGTGTGTGAAGAAAAAAAAAGTAATTATTTATGTAGCTCAAAATGACTGGGTCCCAGGATTCTGAGTAAAATAAAACGAGATTCCTTATCTGTAAAAGCAAAACATGGTTATAATACTACAAAGGGAAAAAAAAAAAAAAACCCACCAAAAAACAATGACAAATCAAAATCAAAACAAGAACATCGTTATGATGAAAACTGATTACTGAATGGAAAAAATTAAAGGGATAAGCACAGCTGCAGCATGAATAATACTTTGACAGTATTTTGATCAAGACTTCCTGCATCCCAGGATGGGGCTCTTCAAGCCTATCTAATCTCATTACAAGATAAAAACAAAAACAGAACAATTTAAAGGCCAATCTTCACGCTCTGCTTAACACGAAATGTTCAGAGTATTGTGATAAGCTTTGCTTCCCAAATTCTTTGATGGCTACTTCCTGTCTCAAGATCACTCTGTCAAAGGAAGATGACCAGCCACTTCAAACACTGACCTCATGTCGCTGACAAGACTGAAAGCGATTTCATAAACAGCAGCAATACATAATCTATACAAGTAAAGTCAAATGCAGTATGTGTGTGGAGCTACACTCTGTTCATCATCGTTGATTAAAAGTGAGATTCTCACATCCTTTTATTCCAGAACACTCGTTCTACAATTAAAACATCATCTGAGTAAATTGTTTAGAAGCCAAAAAATTCATATACACACAATTCTGAAAACAACTGCATGTACACAAACGCCCTTTCTCCACTAAAAAAAATTGACAATGCAATTTTTAAAAAGATGACAAGATTTTCTTAAAAAAGAAAGAAAAAAAGACAGCTGAACAGTAATGGAAAATGAAAATAGGAAAAAGTTTTTCAGTGAATAATGACTTGACAAAGTATTAACAGAAAAAAAAGCAATAACATTCCAATCTGCCAAACGATGAACCAATCCACATACACGACACTACATCTGCTTGGGCGAAAAAGAAAAAAACACACACACAAAAAAAACAAAAACCAACCCCGCCAGACTCAACATGCCAGTCGGGCCTCAAGGCTGAACAAAAACTAAACCAAACTGATCTTCCACTAACTCTCACACCCTCTCTCAGCTCCGTCCCAGTCTGTGTCCAGGGATGGGACCGAGAAAAGGTACTGTGAGAGAACACAGCTCTTCGATCTTTTTTTCACTGTTGTCTTCAGTCCAGCCAAGCACACACAGCTCATCAGGGCTGAACACACTGATCAGTAAACAGCTGGACTGGAAAGAAACCTTCATTTTCATGAAAAGAGACGCCTGAGAGAACAACCACCTCTGCCCAGTTTTTTTATTTCTATGTCCAAGCCAGAGGATCTAAATGAAGACAATAGAATGCTATAAATTATTATAAAGAAGTAATAGAAAAATTCTTTTAATGAGACAAAGTAAACACACAAAAAAATATATATATATATGACAAGATGGCGGAGGAAGCTGTGCTGGTTCTCTTCAACTCGGACACTGAAGACGAAGATTTTAGTGGATTCAGTGAGCAGGATGACGTTGAATAAATATGACTATCTCTAAATTATGGATCTTATTTTCGTTGTGTTTATTTATTATTTTTTTGTGGCACTAGCAGTATTTTCGCTTGCTTTTCGCTTACAGTATCGACAGCTTTTCTTAGTATCAGTATGTGTTCCGGTACCGGAAATAAGTGCAGCTTATAAACCGGTGCGGCTTATGTATGTATAAAGTTCAAATTTTTCCAAAATTTAGCGGGTGCGGCTAATATACCAGTGCGCTCAATAGACCAAACTTTACGGTAATATATATATATGTGTGTGAGTGTGTGTATAAAAGATGACAGAAACATTTGACTGGACACATGTATTTGTGCTTGGGTAAGATGTATGGTGACATACGAGGGAACTTTTTTTCAGGACAGCAAGGTATTCACATTGTCACAAATAGGTGAACGTCTCGACATGAAACATTCTGATAAAAGTCTCTGAGTCATACTTGCACTCAGTACCTGTTTTTCTGCTGATTCAGTCTAAGTCTTGAGTCTTTATATCTTGGTTCAATTAAAGAGTCATTTTTTCTTCTTTTTCAGTTTAAATCTTGAGTATAATTTATAACTTGGCTCATTCAAGAAGTCACCTTTTCTGCCTATTCAGTTTAAGTCTTGAATATAATCTATAACTTTTATCATTCAGAAAGTTCATAATTATTCAGTTTAAATCTTGAATATACCTTTGTTCTTGGACCATTCAAAAAGCCACAAGTCACAACCTATGATAGTATCACAGTATCAACAAATAAGAACAGATGATGAAAACAATTGTTAATTATGACTTAGTGACTTTAAAGCCAGAGTCGGGATGGGTCAGCGTGATATAAAAGATTATCATTATCGAATTAGTCAACATACAAAACACACAACACACACAATCTCAACACAAGCACAAGGCCCCTCAGTTATATTTTCCTATAACCAATCTCTTGTTCTTATCAGCTCATAAACAATATCTGCACCAACATTTACATCTTTCAAGACAACATTATATTCACATATATGGATCATATACATTCAGTGCAGTTTCATTCAATCTTCTTGTCTACAGTTATGGGCAGGATTTGGGGGGGGGGGGGGGGGGGAACGAAGAAAGAAAGTGCTTGTGAGTGTCAAAAACGAAAACAAAACAAAAAAGGAAGAAAATTATACACAAGAATGTACGAGAAACTGTCTGCTTTTTCTTTCTATATAAATATTTAGCTAAATTATGCTTGTTTTATGGAACAAATATTTTGAAGTGGGAATCAAAAAGTTAAAATCGCATCACTATGGATGGATGCAAGTCAAATGCTTACACTGGTGTTATAATACTAAGGCTCAGACATATCATTCCCTGCTCATTCACTCCAGAATCAAACGCACTATCATCATAAGCGTATTGTTGAAATGGAGCAGCTCTGATTCAACTATTCCCAATTCACCTAGTCTCTGATAGTATGGCCACTCTCAATGGCCCCTGACAGTCTGTCCTGTTTCACTTTTCTGTTATTCCCGTTTAATTAACCTATTCAACCCTGAGGAGTTCACAGCCTTCCCTGCTGTTTTGATGCAGAATATACTGAAATCAACTGGTTTTTTCATCAAACTGATGTGTGTCGACACAGTCGGATATACTGTAGATGTTAGTTCCCATTGCGTGTGGTAATTATGCATGTGTAGAAACGTGGAAACTGATTTAATGAAACAAATTTCAATGCACTAACAATGCTCTGACAAGGATTGAATGAGTTAACTTACTGAGCCCTTCTTGCAGAAACCAATGTTTGGATAAGCTGAAGAAAAAAAAACTGAACTGGTTGAGAAGTCTCTCTAACAGCTTTGGAGGACAGCACCCCGTATGCATTTGACTTTTTGATATTTTATTGAATATGTGTGTCCATGCATGCAAGGTGTCTTGTTGAGAGTCTTCAATCACCATTTACTTCTCTTTTTTTTCAAATAAAATTCTACTATTTTATATTAGATAAAAGAGCAACTGATGTCTTTTGAACAACATAAATGAACTGTGAATTGGCAAATAGGGATCACCAATTCAGTGATAGGTGAATTGGGAAAAGGTGAATTGGGAATAGGTGAATTGAGATGTCACTCCTGAAACTCATCTTCATGGCCAGTAAATCAGTGACTGTCCATCCATCAAGAGTTTCTTGCAGTAGAGCTGTTTGCTAGCCTCTCCCTCTAAAACCTCCTCTCATTCAGTGCTACCGTCTGACCCAAAGTTATCGCTGCATCTCCATCAGTTCAGCATCGTCCTGAATGTCATTATCGATAGGAATCCTGCCCTTGACGCCAATGCTCACACCATTGCTCACACCACTGCTCACACCATTGCTCACACCACTGCTCACACCATTGCTCACACCATTGCTCATGTGCTGAGGTGCCACTTTCTTCTGCCCACGGTGGTGGTGGAGACCCTGGCTCAGACCGTTGTGGACCCCGTTCACAGCCTTGACGTCGGCTGTGTAACCCTGCTCCTCATGGCGGGTGTCTGCACTCAGCGTCATGCCGTCGATGCGGACACTGTCGGCGATGATTTCCGTCTTGTATTCCAGCAGCATGTGATTGACGGGCGCCAGGCCGATGCACGCTCGCAGAATGTTCTCGATGCATGCGCGCTGACGGAAGAGCGCGTTGACCACGGGGGTCCCGGGCGGCACCAGCGGTGCCTTGCAGAGGAAGGAGAGGACGGACAGCACCGAGTGGAAGCTGTGGAGCTGGGGTTCGCTCCCCACACGGTACCTGATGCGCTCGCACAGCTCGGCCAGCACGACCAGGTCGAGGATGAGGGGCGCGGCCAGGAGCGAGTCCTCGCAGGTGTTGTGCACCACCAGCGTGTTGCGGCCGCCCATCATGATCTCCGAGGTGTACTCATCCATGGCCCGCTTCGAGTCCCCCACGTAGGGCACATACTTGATCACCACACAGTGGTCCGGCTTCTCCCCCAGGCTGTACAGCAGCGAGTTGGAGGCCACCATGTCATCCACTACGTTGCTCTTGGAGATCTGGGGTAACAGTCAATTCAAGTCAAAAACATTTTATTTATCCACATGGAAATTCACGAAATCATCGAGAGACAAAGGCATCCATGATAAAAGCTAAACCTGATGGTACCTTACCCACCCGTGTCCCCCCAAAATGGAGTACTGCTGCTGCCTGTATGGGAGAGCAGAAGCAGTCATACATTCGAAGAAAGTCCACTCATAGATCTGTCATGTGCGGTCGCATTGTCATATACTGATATACTTTGACCAGAACACATACACAGTACACATTCCTAACAGATATCTATGAAATACATAGAGTATTGACAGAACAGCATGTGTTTAATACAGATCTGCAGGTAAAAGAAAAATCAAAATAATGTTAAAAGGTCAACAATAAAATATATGGTATCAGTAAATCAGAAAAAAAACAAGTCACCCACATCTCATCAGTTGACGTAAGTTTCAGTTTCACATTCTCAAGGAGGCACCACTGCGTTCATACAGATCCACACACACCACACCACATCTGCTAGGCAGATGCCTGACAGCAGCATAACCCAATGCACTTGCTGTCAAGCTTTGAGTGCATGCATACATATATATTATATCTGTATACCTATCAGAGTGGATTTATTCTACATAATTTTGCCAGAGGATGACACTTTTGTTGCCATGGGTTCTTTTCCAGTGCATAAAGTGCATGCTGCATACAGGACCTCGGTTTATTATGGTCTCTTTCTAATGACTAGACACTCAAGTTTGATTTTCCAGTCAAAATTGGGAGAAAGCATGACAACAGGAATCACACCCACACCCTCACAAACACTGTATTGCCAGACAAGTGTTTCGCCACCTTCCTCCTGACATAAACTTTAAACCAAGTTCATGATGATGATAATAATAATCATAATGATGATGATGCTTTCATAGTAATAATAATATTATCAACAATAACAATAATAATAATATTAACAATGATACTAACAATAAAACAAACACTGGTAATCTAACAATTGCTGTTGTGGTTGCTATCAATAGTATCATCAGTGATACACATTCCCTTCAGGAACTGAAAAAAAAGGAAAAAAAGATGGTACTGAAATGCCGCAAATTCCCCATATAATGGGCTCTAAGCACCGTACATGAAACAACACATATACAATAGTGCATAATAACGTAACTCTGCACATGAATAAAACAACACCTATATATGTGTATCAATACACCAAGAGAATACTGCAAACTGCAAGTATGAACAATCTCTCTCTCTCTCACACACACACACACATACACACACGCACAAGACAAAAACACCCTACACACACATGCACACACACGCTCGCAATACACGCATGCACACACACAAACATCCGCCCAGATATACTACATGATGGCATCAGAAGAGGGCAAAGTGGGGTCGGGTAGGAGGAGGAAGAATGCAGACAATTAGCTATGCTTCATCACTAGTGGAGTGTTGGCTTACAAGTAACGTGTCCGCCAAGGAAGCGAGAGAATCTGAGCGCACAGGTTCGAATCCCACCGGCCGTCGCCAGTATTTCTCCCCCTCCACTAGACCTTGAGTGGTGGTCTGGACGCTTGTCATTTGGATGAGACAATAAACCGAGGTCCCATGTGCAGCATGCATTTAGCGCACGTAAAATAATCCATGGTAACAAAAGGGTTGTTCCTGGCAAAACTCCGTACAAAAATCCACTTTGATAGGAAAACAAATAATATCGCAAGCAGAAAAAAAAAAAAAAAAGAGTGGCGCTGGCAGTGTAGCGACGCACTGTTCCTGGGGGAGAGCAGCCCAAATTTCAAACAGAGAAATCTGTTGTGACAAAAAGAATACAAATACAAAATACAAACACCCAAACCAAGGTGTCTGGAGGCACCTCCCTGAGCGCTCACCTCCTTGGACCTGAAGGTCTGTGGGGCGGACAGGTTCATGCCGTCATTGTTGCCCAGGTGGTTGTAGCTGACGATGGAGGTGGGCTTCAGCCCCGCCCCCACCAGGAAATCCACCAGCACAGACTTCAGCTTCGTCTGCCCAGACTTGAAGTCGTCTCCCGCAATGAACACCTGCACAAAGGTATCACCGCCATGACAGACTTTTGTAATTTCAACACCAACAGAAAGAAGAAGAAGAAGTAGAGGAGGAAAAAGAAAGATATGTCAGTATTAATGATGATGGTGATTTATTCTGGACTTGAAGTTGCCTCCCACAAGGAACACCTGTGCAAAGGTATCACCACCATGATGGACTACAGTAATAACAACCTCAACAACAACAATAAAAAGAGGAAGAAGTAGAGGAGGAAGAAGAATGATGTCAATATTATCATCATAACTGTGATAAAGATGATGGTGATCTATTCCGGATTTGAAGTTATCTCCTGCGATGAACACCTGCACAAAGGTATCACCATCGTGATGGACTATAGTAATAACAACGATAAAGATAAGAAGAAGAATTAGAGGAAGAAGAAAGATATGTCAATATTATCATCATAACTATGATAATTATGATGCTGATTTATTCCAGATTTGAAGTCGTCTCCCGCGATGAACAACTGCACAAATGTATCGCAGCCAATGATGGACTCTAGTAATAACAACAATAAAGATAAAAAGAAGTAGAAGAATGATATGTCAATACCATCATCATAACTATGATAATGATGTGGTGATTTACTCTGGATCTGAAGTCGTCTCCCACGATAAACACCTGTGCAAAGGTATCACCATCATGATGGACTATAGTAATAACAACAACAATAAAGATAAGAAGAATTAGAGGAGGAAGAAGAAAGATATGTCAATGTTATCATCATAACTATGATAATGATGATGGTGATTGATTCCGGACTTGAAGTTGTCTCCTGTGATGAACACCTGTGCAAAGGTATCGCCACCATAATGGACTATAGTAATAACAGCATCAACAACAACAATAATAATGATAATAATAAATAAATAACAATAACAATAATATCAGTGATAATGATAATAATAGTAATAATAATAATAACAATCATATGTCAATATCATTATCTTAGCTATGATTAAGCTATGATTACGGTAACAATAATATATTATCATCATCATTGTAACGCTGACAGTGATAATGGTGATTTCAATGTTTTGAAGTTGTCTCCCAGCATGAACACCTGTGCAACAGTCGTGCTATCACAACAGACAACAATAAAATGTATGATAGCCAGCTGTGTCCGACAATGACCACCAAAACAGCAGAGGAGTCAACTGCTGCCAACGCTCGGCTCATACCTCAGACTGACTGAAGCTTGCAGTCTGGCTAACAGCAAAGTGAGAGCTGTATGAGCAGTGGTTTCTCCACTGCAGTGGGAATTCATTCACAGCTTAGTCTTTTGTGAAGGACGATGACTCTCAAACTAGGAGGACAAGATTGCACTGGCTCTTTGTGCTGCAGCCTTTGAGGCTAGTTGGCTTATGGGGACCATCGCAATGCTGACTGTCCGAAAGCCCTTTTGGCAGGGTGAGTGGAGATGTAACTTGGGTAAGATACTCTCCACTGCATCAAATTCTAGCCCAGATTGTCAGGGCAGCAGATGCCTCCTCCTCTACTGTTCTGATGGTCATGACTGGGTATGAATGACTATCACACAACATTACTATCATCATGCCAACTGTATAAATGCTAATGGTGATAAATTCAGGACTTGAAGTCGCCTCAGGGGATCAACATGTGTACAACAGCCACGACTTTTCAGCCGGATGTTTACACAGTTACACAGCACAAAAATGGCTGGATTACTGGTGGGTACCTCTATATGCTTCTCAAGTAAACTGATAAAGACCTATATCTTTATAGCATAAATACTCCAAACATTGTGGGATCTCTCTTATACCTGTATGCCCTTATTGACCTGAAAAATCTCATGCACTCCAAAAGCATCAAAGAAAAAAACACCAACAAATATTTTGTATGTAAGTATAAAGTTGCTGTACGAGTACAGTAATTCTCTGACTATAAAGTGATAACTTTTCTCTTCAATCTTCATCCATGCACCCCTCACACCTGACATTTTTGCTGCCCATCTTCATGTGGTGTCACTCCGGTGGTGTCACTCAGGTGGTGTCAGTGTAGCGTTAGATAGGTCCCCTACCCTCCAGTTCCCTGGGAATTTTTCTCCATCAATCATACCAACTGAGGTGGGTGTCGGCTTTAAATAAACTTGAATGTAACAGTAATCACAACAAAATTTACACCAACTGCTGAATGCTATTTCACAGTTCCACAGCACAGGAAAAACCCCACAAAAGACCAGCTCATTGCAGAGTGTCCCCAGCATTGACCACCTATCAGCAGGTGCCTGAAGGATTGCCACCTTGCTGAGGCTGGGGTTGCTTTCGTGCATCAGGGACCCCAAGAGCTATGCCACCAGGAGCTTATGCTTCTGGTAGGGCCACCCAAACCAGACATGTCGAAGGGTAGAGGCTGGACAAAGCGCAGTCCACTGATCCTCCAGGCTGGGGGGTGGGCACAGGGTAAACAACCCCGTCCCCTAAAAAAACAGCTTTGTTAGCATTACGAAAACAACACCAGAAGAAACCTCTTTGATGCTGCTCTACATGCCAGAGGGCATAATGGACAAGGAAGATTAAAAACTGCACAGTGTAACTACTGTAGTGTCTTCATTTATTGTTTTGTGTGTGAGTACTTGCGATCGTATACAATCCAAGAGATGTAATCCTCATGCCTTTGTTTACTTATGTTTAATACAAGTATATCTGGTTTGTAGTTACTGTGGTATAACATCAACAATCTTCATTAAATCAAGCCTTGTAACTATCCACAGAGTTTGTGCTAACTTGTTATCACATGATAATTAGTGAACAAATGCCACATAGAGCATAAGAACTCATGCAAACATCACAGCATCACACCCACCTTGTGTTTTTCAGCCAGCTCGATGCAGCCGGGAACGAAGGTGTTCTGCGGTGAACCGTTGATGTAGGTCACACCTTCCAGAATGCTGGCCACAGCGAACAGCGTGGAGGGCGACACCTCTGCCTCATCCCTCTTGATGCTGTTCAGCAGGTTCTGTGCCGTGTCGTTCAGCCCCTTACGGACCTCGCAGAATCGCTCCGTGTTGGCCGTCCACAGCACTATCACCTGTAGGGAACAGAAAGACAGCAGTGATTACATCTCATCACTATCCACAGCACTATCACCTGTAGGGAACAGAAAGCAGTGACTACATATCATCACTGTCCACAGCACTATCACCTGTAGGGAACAGAAAGCAGTGACTACATCTCATCACTATCCACAGCACTATCACCTGTAGGGAACAGAAAGCAGTGACTACATCTCATCACTATCCACAGCACTATCACCTGTAGGGAACAGAAAGCAGTGACTACATCTCATCACTATCCACAGCACTATCACCTGTAGGGAACAGAAAGCAGTGACTACATGTCATCACTGTCCACAGCACTATCACCTTCAGGGAACAGAAAGCAGTGACTACATCTCATCACTATCCACAGCACTATCACCTGTAGGGAACAGAAAGACAGCAGTGACTACATATCATCACTGTCCACAGCACTATCACCTGTAGGGAACAGAAAGCAGTGACTACATCTCATCACTATCCACAGCACTATTATCTGTAGGGAACAGAAAGACAGCAGTGACTACATATCATCACTGTCCACAGCACTATCACCTTCAGGGAACAGAAAGCAGTGACTACATATCATCACTATCCACAGCACTATTATCTGTAGGGAACAGAAAGACAGCAGTGACTACATATCATCACTGTCCACAGCACTATCACCTGTAGGGAACAGAAAGCAGTGACATCATCTCATCCTATGACAGTCAGTCATGTCTGACTACAACCGCCAGAACAGCAGAGGAGGCAACTGCTGTCCCAGCTGTCTGGGGGCTAGAATCTGATTATACCGGAGACTGTCTTGCCCAAGTTACATCCCCACTTTCTCAGGCCAAAGGGCTTTAGGAAAGTCAGTGTTGGGACTGTTTCCCAAAGGCTAATTAGCCCCTAAGGCTGCAGCACAAGAAGCCAGCGCTGTCTTGCCTCCTAGTTTTATAGTCACAAAAGACTAAACTGTTAATGATTTCCCATTGCAGTGGAGAAACAACTGATCATACAGCTCTCATTTTGCTGTTGGCCCAACTGTAAGCTCATGTCAACTTCATTCAGAAGCCGAGCATCAGGCCCGACGCCTCATCACATCACATCACATCACGACTTTTACCGCATGGAGACACATTCAGTGAACAATTCTGTGTGGCTCACTACACAGTTATGGAAAAAGAGGGAGGAGAGAAAGAGAAACGTTCCTTATTAAATCCTGTGGGGATCACTTAATGTGCAGCCCTACTGATGCCCTAAATCCCTCAGTTCATTTGTACTCACAGGCAAATCAGAAACACACATCGCACAATTATCCTGCGATCTATGTCAGTGTTATGGAAACAAACACTTGTGTTTTTGTGCTGTATAGAAACATAAACACACCCAGCCTGTACCCACTCATGAAACTGAAGTACGGCTGCCTAAAAGGTGGGGTAAAAACAACTATGAGCTCACTGACATGTACCTATCCATTCATTTCAGCACACACAAATGGGTGTGAAGTGTGGTGTGGGGGTAGACGTAGTGGAAGGGGGCTGACAGAGAAAGAAAAAAAAAACCAGCAGTGGAGCTTGCGTGTGAAGAAGTCATGAAAGTCATATTACCAATAAAAGGAATTATAATTAGAAAACTTAATGATTATCATATTCAACCAAAAACAACAACAACAAAAACCCACCAGTGACTGAATCAGAAAACTATGACTAAATCATTAAAGTAAACAGACATTAAAATTTTAAAAAACTGCAGTCACTTCATGAAACAAAATGCCCATTATCATCATTTACATAGAGCAACACCTGTCTTATCCACACCAGACGACTGCTTGAAGTCAGGACATATTGCCATTGTAATAACATCTAACTTACCCATATTAAATGACTGCTTTATATCAGGACATATAATCATCATCATTAACACAAAGTAACATCTACTCTGTCCACACCAGATGACTGCTTGAAGTCAGGACATATCACCATTAACACAGAGCAACATCTACCTTGTCCACACCAGATGACTGTTTGAAGTCAGGACATATCATCATTAACGCAAGTCAGGACATATCACCAATAACACAGAGCAACACCTACCTTGTCCACACCAGATGACTGTTTGAAGTCAGGACATATCATTAACGCAAGTCAGGACATATCACCAATAACACAGAGCAACACCTACTTTGTCCACACCAGGCGACTTTCAAGTCAGGACACATCATTAACACAAGTTAGGACATATCATCATTAACACAAAGCAACATCTACTCTGTCCACACCAGACAACTGTTTAAGTCAGGACATATCACCATTAACACAGAGCAACACCTACCTTGTCCACACCAGATGACTGTTTGAAGTCAGGACATATCATTAACGCAAGTCAGGACATATCACCAATAACACAGAGCAACACCTACTTTGTCCACACCAGGCGACTTTCAAGTCAGGACACATCATAAACACAAGTTAGGACATATCATCATTAACACAAAGCAACATCTACTCTGTCCACACCAGACAACTGTTTAAGTCAGGACATATCACCATTAACACAGAGCAACACCTACCTTGTCCACACCAGATGACTGTTTAAGTCAGGACATATCACCATTAACACAGAGCAACACCTACCTTGTCCACACCAGATGACTGTTTAAGTCAGGACATATCACCATTAACACAGAGCAACACCTACTCTGTCCACACCAGGCGACTGTTTCAAGTCAGGACATATCATTAACGCAAGTCAGGACATATCATCATTAACACAGGCAAACATCTACCTTGTCCACACCAGATGACTGCTTGAAGTCCCGGATGTCCCGGCGCAGTTTCTCCACCAGTTCCTGCTTGGTTCCCTGCAGAACGTTGTCGGCCCGCTGCTTCTGATTGGCCGCAATGAAATTAGGGATGTAGACAGATGGGCGGGGCTTCATGCCTGCCATCAAGGGCCGCAACCGCTGCTGCAAGGTGTAGTCCAGGACTCGGGCCCGCTCCATGGCATCAGCAATGCTCATGGCCGAGATGTCCCAGCCTGAAATTTCAGAACACTGGTGTCTGATTAACTCTTTCACTGCCATGGGCGACTTTAGTCGACTTTCAGGGGTCATGTTAACAGGACCGTTTTTCACACTGTAACAAAGCTTCACACCTGCAGCCAGTTTCCTGCCAACAGAACAATGATTAACCTTAACCACTGCTCCCTGAACCAGTTTGAAGTGAGCAATTCCATTGTGTTCTTTTGACATGAACCAAAGCCTGTGACTGAAAGCACTGTATCAAAAACTTGGCGGTAAAAGAGTTAAACTTAAAGTTACCTTATCATACAGACTACAAGGCATTTTAAATCAAAAGACCTGTCATCCATATAATCATATATGATTCTGATAACAAATAAGGCGCAGCACATCATAAGGCACACATCAAATTGAGAAATAATTACTTATCACTGTTGCTGCTGCGGTCATGTTTGCACCTTCAGCCGAAGTTGGTGATGAAACCTCTGACATCATCATCAGAATTCTCTTCACATGTTGCAATCTCTGTTCCCTTATCTCCCCTCTCCATCCTTCCATCTTAAATCCATCCTGACCCAGATCCCCTGGGTATGTTGTTCGTTTGTGTGTGGGTTTGTTGTGAGATGAGGACATTGCTTCACATTTTAGGATCATTGATATCAACATTCATCTTGAACATACAAGCTTCTCCCTCTCTCCCTCTCTGTCTCTCTCTCTCTTTTTCTCTCACATGTCACAATACCAGTCACCATTTTTTTCATTTTGAACACGTCCTCTTGGGATTGCATTATTTTGCTCAGCAAAAATCAGTTGTACCACTTAAACGTAATAAAAAGTAGTAACTGCTCTTCAAAAAACTCATTTCATCGAGGCTCAGCGATCCAGGGGGTTAATATCATATTAACAGTAACGTCCTTTAACATCAGCTTTTTTGCCAGTGTTCACAGATATGACGATCACCACCACACACTCACCACCACCACCACCACCACCACACTCACCATCAAACACCACAGACTCACCATCAACCACCACCACACACACACCACACACTCACCATCAAACACCACCACACACACACCACCAAACACCACCACAACACACACTCCACCACACACACCAAACACCACCACCACACTCACACCATCAAACACCACCACCACACAAAAACCATCAAACACCACCACACAAAAACTATCAAACACCACCACACACACACCAGCAATCACCACCACACACAATCAAACACCACCACACACTCACCACCACCATCACCACCACACACACCCCCACCACCACACACTCACCATCAAACACCACCACACACACACCACCACCATCACCACCACACACACCACCACCACCACACACTCACCATCAAACACCACCACACACACACCACCACCACCACCACCACACACACCACCACACACTCACCATCAAACACCACCACACACACACCACCACCATCACCACCACACACACCACCACCACCACACACTCACCATCAAACACCACCACACACACACCACCACCATCACCACCACACACACCACCACCACCACACACTCACCATCAAACACCACCACCACACACACCACCACCACCACACACTCACCATCACCACCACACACACACACCACCACCACCACACACACACCACCACCACCACACACTCACCATCAAACACCACCACCACACACACCACCACCACCACACACTCACCATCACCACCACACACACACACCACCACCACCACACACACACCACCACCACCACACACTCACCATCAAACACCACCACCACACACACCACCACCACCACACACTCACCATCACCACCACACACACACACCACCACCACCACACACTCACCATCACCACCACACACACACACCATCACCACCACACACACACCACCACCACACACTCACCATCACCACCACACACACACACCACCACCACCACACACTCACCATCACCACCACACACACACACCATCACCACCACACACACACCACCACCACCACCACCACCCCACACACACCATCAAACACCACCACACACACACCACCACCACCACCACCACACACACCACCACACACTCACCATCAAACACCACATCATTCGCATGCACCATGGGCAGCATGTCGCGGAGGGGTACGAACACCTCCCCACGGGGTCCTGTGCCCAGCGACACGGTGGCTGAGTGGGTGATGGACCCGTAGTAGTCTGCCTGCCTCCATCCCTCCTTGGTCGGCCACGACAGGCCGTGCCTGTTGGCCAGACTGGCCGCCGTCACCGTCGTTCCATTGTTGCCTCCCCACCCCACCAGCATCACCCCCAGTTTGGGCACCTGTGGAAGAGCAGGTAATGATGACCTGGTGATGGTTTGTGTGTGAGCCTTCTCTGGTGCTGACACCTGTCTGACACTACACTGACGCCGGACACTATACTGACGCAACTTACACTTCACTGACGCTTGACACTATACTGACACCTATCTAACACTACACTGACATCCGACATTGCACTGACACATATCTTGACACAAATTTTTCGTGATAAAATCAATAGAATTAAAAATATGAATTATGCATTACACATTACATCAGTGTTAAATATACACACCAAAATTCACCCAGCAATCTTCACACACACATTTATAAAACACAATGTATACATGCAAATTGTGTAAAGGCAAGGCATTTTTTTTTCTTTCTTTTTTTAATAGTCTTTTCATCTCAGTGACACCAACATACCTTTCGCTCTGTCCGAAACGTAAACTGGGTTGTGGTAGGCGTGGCCACATAGCCCCCATCCTTGCCAACTTCCACTTGAGTGGTTTCATAGTTGTATTGTGCCTCAATGACATCTGCCATGTAGTTCACTTTATCACTGTTCACTCGCACCTTGGCCATGACGTCTGATTGGTGTCTGAAACAAACACGAAGTGAACGTCATCTTTCCGTTTTGCATTGGAAACAGACGCAAAAAGAACATCATCTGTCTGTGTTGTGTTGAAAACAAACAAAAAATGAACATCATCTTTCTGTTTTGCATAGGAAACAAACACAAAATGAACGTAATCTCATGTCTGTTTTGTATCGTAGAGAAACCCACAATGAATGCTTTGTTTTGTATGACCAAGAAACAAACACAAAATGAATGCTATCTTTCTGTTCTGTATCAGAAACAACCACAAAATGAAGACTATCTTTCTGTTCTGTATCAGAAACAAACACAAAAGGAACACAACCTTTCTGTGTTATATCAGAAACACAAACAAAATTTAAAGAAATACATGTACTTCGGTTAGTTTTAAATTCTCTATCAGAAACACACACAAAAAGAACACCCTCTGTTTTGTGCTGGAAACAAACACCAAACGAAAGTACGAACTAAATGCAAACTTGCCACCAATAACGTGACAACGCCCAGACTTCCACGCAACCAGCCCCCGCACGTGCTCAGTCCGAGAGGGGGGTTGGGGGGGCAGGGGGGGGGGCTGATGGGGGAGTGGGGAGGGATGGTGGTGGTTAGTAATCTGCTGAAGAAGTTCCTTCCCCTTTTTGGATAACAGGCGTTATTTAAACGGTCAGGCTTCTTCTACTTATCTATATATTATTACAATCACTATTATTAAATCACCTATTATTAGTATCATTATTGTTATTGTTACTGTTAGTTGTTGTTGTTTTTTTTGTTGTTCAAACCAGATGCAGATGTGGTGTAGTGTAGGCATACAGGAATCAGTCCGCAAATTTTACAACTTGAAACTGACCACAAAAACACTCCGGGGTTCACTTGACTGGAACAAATACTAATTTCACCTTCCATCCTCTACTAATCTCAAAACGTGTCTGAACGATGTAACAAAAAATGCTGGAATTGACAAAATCCATGTATGCTGACATTAGACCAGCAGACACCACCACCACCACCCACCCCCACCTGTCGCGACTGAAGAAGAAGAAAAAAAGAAAGAAAGAAAAAAAGGGAACTGCATTGGGATCAATGCACTGAGAAGGGCAGTTGTGCATGTTTGATCATGGCTTAGTACACGAGTCAATGAGTTACCGAGTTTAACAAACACGACAATAACTTGCTCACCTGAGCAAGACTTGTACGCATTCTTTTACATAATAAAACAGAAAACACAAAGTCAATAATATGCATAAAATCAAAAGCGAGAATTTTAGCTTTATTCAGCTTTGTAAAGTAAACAGTATTTAGCAGACTTGCCAGTTCCTTCGTGTATATATGCGACAAGTCGAGAAGATGAAAACCGCATGTTAAAGAACCCGACAAACGACTACGATCATCTCGCAGTTCCGTCTGTGCAACAGATGCAGGAAACAGGATTACCCTTGGATGAACCAAAAGCCAGATAACAGAACCGTCATCGAAGTGGTATGTTGGTCGTGAGATTGGGACGTAGGAAGAGACAGAAAGCATCTCAGGATATCCAAGCTGGTTTTCAACAGACTGACAGTATCAGTGCAGTCTGTGCAGCGCCAGAACACCTACTAAAATTCATTATGTCAGTTGACTACAACATGGCAACCACACGATTCTTTATCTAAATACAAGCTGTCCTAAGCTATTAAATGAATGTTCGAACTTTAATTAAGCTCACACTGATATTATAATCCCCGTCAAAAATGATCCAATCATAACTGAAGATCGTCTGAGGAAAAAAAAAGTGGCACATCCATAATTTGGCCGTTACGTGCCCTTTTCAATTTGGCGAGTATGCGGCAAAACTTCCAGTGCTGATACTTTTACTAACATTAATGATGATAATAACAAGCTTGGGCTCGTTATCTACTCAATTGTAACCATCATATTTACACGTTGCATTTCACTTCGTCAAATCGGACTGCTTGTGACCAAAATATTTTTACATGTGCGTGTAAGTATGTATGTATATAATTATATATATATATATATAAAATCACTCTTCATCCTTCCAAACTCAACTGGCTTATTCGTATTCATGCAACCCTTGCCGTCTCGTGCATATGACGTCAGTGCAACTCACCCCCACCACCCTCTGACATAAACTGGCAAAGAGTGTCCGCGTTGGCAGACAAAAGGTCATGGCCTCTGAGCCAGTTAACCTTGAAACACATGCGTTCACTGCCTGCAGTAAGGGGGGCGTTTCCAAAGGCAATCCGTCATTTGTTTTGCGGATGCGAGAGTTTGGACTGCACTAAGCCACTCTACACGACAGCGGTCAGAACCGTATTTAACATGCTCCACCCTCACCCTCTCCATCCACACAGAAGAAATGGCGCGTCTGGTCACTCGTGTAAGTATTTGTTTCAACACACGACTTGACAGTGGTGTGTTAGAAATCATCACGGGCATAGATCAGTGACTGCTTACTAAACTGAACCAGGTAATATCGGACGTGCTTTGTATCCATATACAATCCATCTGATCTGCTTATAAGTAACGTTTGTATCATTAACAAAGTTATTTACAAATAAGTAAACACATATAATAAATAAACAAATTAATCCATAAACACAAACGTGATGGCTTACAAAATGTGCTAACATCAGTCATTGCTTGTTGTATTTGTGACAAAGAACTGACATAGCTCTGTGGGAGTTTCGCCAGTAGCCTACCACTGAACGCTCGGTCGGTCGCTTTGTCATGTCGACACAGTTGAACATGATCACGTACTTAATTCATACTTATAAGCCTCAAGCATGCAACCAGGACCTTTCTTTGGAACGCACAGTGTTGTTTTCTACCGACGCGCCAGAGCCGAAAATACTCGCACATCGACGGTACTGACGTTTTGGACACACTGAGAGAGAAGGAGATCCCTGCATTGACAATGATCAATGGAATCGTGTTCGCAGAAAAGAACTGAGTCTCACATCACACTGAGTTCCTAATTATCAAGGTTCCCCCAGTGTCGCACAGCATCAGGTTATGACCGGTGGCAAGCACACGTCACACACTGTCGTCAGTCGTGGCACAATAGTCGCATACTGATGCCGGAACAGATTGTGCTTCTTAAACAAATCTTTTAGCAAGAAAAACAAAGAAACAACAACTAATTTTACTAACCAGTAGATAACTAATACTGTAAACAAAACCATAACAATAATAATAAACACCGAAGATATTCTATAATAGTTCGGTGACTAAAGTTAACCAGAAACTACCCTGGTTATCCAATGTGAGTTTAACAACCAAACCTGAGGCCGCGTCGCTGTCACACACACACACACACGTCGCGTTTATTCACCGGGATTTGGTCAAAATTGACGCGCGTTGCTGTCGCTGCGAGAGGTAATCTCGAAAGCTGAAGAGAATGAAGAATAGCTGTCGCTGCGCCCGCTCGTCTTTTATATGTACGGTGTACGGACGGAATATTGCAGGGGAAACGAAGCTTCTAGAACTTTCACCGGCACTGTGTCGCGATGAGCCATGTCGGCATTTTGGAAAGTTCGGTTTTTGACTCAAAATTTCCGAATGTGAAGATCGAGATCCGTCGACGGACAGAGAGACGTGCGCGTGCGACGAACCAAGAATGGGTCGCGCGTGAACTGCACGCGCTGTTCGCAGGGTCACGACTGGAAAGTTTCCCTGTCACACGAAAGCAGTCCAACGGAAAACTCCTGTACACGTCACTCTCAATCAGCGAATGAAAGGTGAGAGAGAGAGAGAGAGAGTTGTTGTTTCCGTCTAGAAGCGAATGGAAAATGCTAGAAATGGAAAAAGAGTGCGCGCGCGCGCGCGTGTGTGTGTGTGTGATGATGATGATGATGATGATGTGCCTAGCTTGGTATGTAAGGGTGTCAAAACATGTATTCTGTTTTCATTACGCAACCACAACCACCCTCCACACCCCCTCCCACTCACGTCCCAACACGCATCAGCAACAACGTGCGCGCGTTCTCTCTCTCTCTCACACACACACACACAAACACACACACACATACAAGCACACACACACCAATGCACGGTGTGAACGAAACTTCTGTCAGTGCACTGATGTCAGTTTTTGTCAGCGCCATCAACAAATCACTTCAGTCGTGGGATGGAGAGTGGAGGAGATGGTGTGGAGAGCGGTTTGCAATGGAAGTACGAAGAGGGGTTAGGGAAGAGGGCGGATGGACGATGCCACTTAATCACGTTTTGTTATTGGAAGGTGGCAGAATGATTTAGGTCGATGCTTTGCTGCCAAATTCAGTGTATGTGAGGGTCTAGGTACGATTCCTCGCTCTCACCCTTTCTCCCAAAACCCTGAGCGTCTAGTCGTTCGGATGAGACGAAAAACCGAGGTCCCGTGTGCAGCACGTAGGCTACTCGGCGCGTTGAAAAAGAACCCATGGCAACAAAAGGGTCGTCCTCTGACGAAAAGAAATCCTCTTTGATGCGCACAGAGAGAGAGAGAGAGAGAGAGAGAGAGAGAGAGGTGACTCAGGCAGATAGACAATGTCAAGCGGGAGGAGAAGAGGGAGGATAGAGGACGGGGAAAGAGTGAAAACGAACAAGGAAAATGAGGAGAGGGGGAAACAAGGACTTTTACCCCCCACACCCATCCCCTGCACCTCCCCTCTGTGTCTGGCCGGCGAACGGCTATTGGAATTTTCCACCTCCACACACGGTCAGATGCGCACGGTGAGATGGGCGTGGCTGGCTGCAGACGCCGGCAAGAGATGTTGTGGAGCCTGTACAGGCATCGGCGGGCGGGGGGAGGAAGCTGTGGGGTTGGGGGAGGGGGGGGGGGGAAGGGGAGGAGGAGCCTGAACTGTGGAAGTAGTAGGAGCCAGGGGGTTGCCCTCAGTACTGTTCCATTTACCATGTGTGTGACGCAGCACGCGAAAACCTGGCGAAAGACGCAGCCAGCTATTTTTAGCCATGCATATAAAGCACATCGTCAGGGTAAAAATCCCGACAATCGATATATTCTTCTTCTTCTTCTTCTTATAGATAAAATAAAATATTTTAAAAAAAATTATGCACTCCTTCACCCTATTTCAGTCGCAAGCTGAAAGCGGGGGAATTCCGGCCTGCGAAGTAATAATATGAAAATAAGCAGTGAAAAAGCATTGGTGTACAGTGTTGTACTAGCAAAGCTCAGTCTGTTTATTCCTAAGACATACATTTATAAAATAAACATTTGCACCCCGACACTTATCTTCCTGGAACAAGCCGGAGGCAAACAAGCAACCAGTATAAACCAAGCGATAAAATTATCGCGAAACCGTGACCCGAGATTGCGTCCTATTTTCAGCCCAAGTTGTCTCCGTTTTTGCTGGTGCTTTCGAATACCTTTTTGGAAGGAGGGTGTGTGGACAGGATGGGGAGGGGGGTGGGGGACCTGTTACCAGACCTATCTGTTCCAAGAGCGTTCTCAGCTGCGGCTTGTAAGTTTTATCACCGTGATAATGCATTCACACACACACACAGAGAGAGAGAGAGAGAGAGAGAGAGAAAGAAAAGGTGGGTAGCGTTTTGAAGACCGGCAATAGCAACATGCTTATTTTTATGCATCCTGCATTATGTTTGGACTAATATGTGTACATGTAACAAAACTGTGTAACTTAAATGATGCCGTTCCAGATTTTTTTTTTAAGGGAGGGAGGGGGGGGGTAGGGAGGTAGTTATAGAGCTGAACTTTGTCAACAACGACGCAAGCAAATATCAGTTAAGGCTCAAACTCAAGGTAGTCAAATATCTAAGACAAAATGAATTTAAACAAAGTGAAATAAAATAAACTCAGTGCTTGCCCAGATGACCGCACTGGGACCGTTTAACTCACTCAGTACGGCCAGTCCTCTCTTCTCCTTTACAGACCCCTCGGATGTCCAGTGGGTGTCTCAATGACCCAACCTTTAGCTTCCGTCGTCAGAATTGTGGTATTCTTTGTCAACATTCACCTCCTCAGTATACAAACCTTCCGCTTGCAATATTTTGTAATTGTAATTGTAATTGGGATGAAACGCTGTTAACGTCGTCCCTTTCGCCGTTCGTATGAATAGAGTTAAAAGTTGCGTTGGTAATGTCTCACAGTGTGTGTTTGTGTGTGTGTGTGTATGAGACAGAGAGAGAGTGTGTGTGGGGGGGAGAGAGATCGAGAGAGAGAGAGAGAGAGAGTGTGTGTGTGTGTGTGTGTGTGTGTGTGTGTGTGTGTGTGTGTGTGTGTGTGTGCACTGATACAGTTTTTACATAGACAGCCGGGAAATATTTACCGAGAACGAAAACCACAGGTTACTCAAGTAATGATGAACATTAAAACTCTTTGTGAAGAAGTATCATTCGAATTGAAGAAATCTTTGAAGATTAAAGAAACAAAAATCAGGGGGGAAAAACCCACAAAAACCGAAATGAAACAACAAAGGAAACAAAAAGAAAGAAACAGAAAGCATTGTTTTTCAGGGTTTTGTTTCGGTCTCAGTTGTTCCGGAGACATCGGGTGTTTTCGGGAAGTCCCGGGTGGATTCGGGAAAAACAATAACACACACAGAACTTGTCAACGGCTTCCAATGGGTGTCGGAAACGTGATCAACGCGTTCCACTGCCGGAGGACTCACCACAGTTGTCCGCTTGTGCGTTCATGGTTCAAAAGAAAAGCAGTGCGTTACCAAGCTGCAATCTTCACCGTTCTAAGCTCTTCGTGGCAACAACCATCTTGGAAACTGGAACGTGAGTTTTCAAATCTCACGATGTAAATTTCGAGAGTTTCGGTTTCTCCCGAGACAGATTTGCCTCAGAGTTGTTGTTGTTGTATGTGTGTTTATAATTGTTTGTGTATTTGCTTGTTGTTGTTTTTTTATGTTGATCTATACGGACATTCATGTTCGTGCTTCCACAATTATGCCAATTTTCAGCGGCGGAGCTTAACATTTGTACAATGATGGTGTGTACGTGCCCGTGCAATTTTATGCGGAAATGTTTCACAACCTCAGTCAGCTGCAATGGCTGGAAATCCGGTTCCGTGGCAAAATGTTTATTGTGTTGATTCAAACTGATAGTGGCTGCGCACAACAACAACAAAATTGTCATTGGAATTTGGGACTTAGTTTGTACAGGAAAGATCAGCCAACATATTCGCTCTCTCTGCTTCCCCCTTTTTAAATATGATGTAACGATCAGGCTGCAGGCTCAGTCTGTTCAATGAAGGTGAGCAGAAATTTATGAAAACGAGCACTATTACAGTTACATGATGTTCAAGCAAAACGTCGAGTTTGAGAATTAGTAATAAAGAATAAAGTAACTTAGAACTATCAATGATAAATTACCAGTACCAAAAGGAAGAGTTCAGGGATCAGAATGAAAAAGATTGTGCGAGAAATGTTTTTGCTGTTGAGACTCTGGGGATGAATTTCATTATTTGTTTGTCATAATTTTCATGGAAGCATGAAATATTATCTCATTATTACACCCAAACACAAATTCTCTTTATTGCTTAGCTCTTCTAAGAGAATTCTGTTAATGTTACTCAAGCTACTTCAGTTTATAAAAATCATAATACCAACTGTTCTTCATTTTGAAGTAGCGTACTTTCATACCATGAGAGAGAGAGAGAGAGAGAGAGAGAGAACATGTTTGTGTGTAAAAGAGATAAACAAATGCTAACTTATTTAGTCTGGTGTACAACAGTGTATGTTTATCAGTATTTTCCCATCAAAAAATTATATTGCAACAAGTCTAGTATGATTTGCATCTATGTATGATTCATATACGTCTTGTGTATACAATATATATACTGTGATCATGGCACTTCCTGTGTTTTTGTATGAGTATGTGTGCACTTATGTGTGAGTTACAGTATGCCATCTTATTTAGTTTAATATTTTATCTATATGTTATCCTTGCGTTCATTTTAGCCTTGTTACCCCAAGTTTTTTGTTTTGTCATTTTGTTTTGTTTCTTTAATAAAGACTAGTTTGACTTTGGAACAATCAGCCAATGTGTCTGTGCTGTGGCCTTAAATATTGAACGCTTGATCAGCATTTTCAGTGTGAATATATTTATCAATGAAGTACCACTTAGGCGGTGAAGAAGTTCATACATTTTTCTGCGAGCTCCTTCATTTGAAACTGTCATTTCCTTCTTCTTTGATTCTAACTCAAAAGTAAAAACTAACAAACTCTCTCTTGCTTTTGCAATGTGGTTTTCTGCCGTTATATTTCCTGGAGTGAATGAAGCTGCTGTGTCCTAAAACCTTCATAAACTGACAAATATTTTAGAATGCATTCCATCAACAATTATACATTAAATGAGCACTCAATTTATCAGAAACAATCTGATATTATACCTAGGACAGGAAATTACATTGATTGTAGTGACTTGTTGGGGTTTTTTTTTTTTTTTTTTTTTTTGGTTTTTTGTTTTTTCTCTCTCTTTTTTCCTTTTTGTTGTTGTTTTTTGTATTTTTTTCTCTTCTTTTGTTTTTTAACCAAAGCACACCTTGAGTTTGATATGTCTCACCAGAAGATTGAAAACATACAAGTATTATATCTAAACCAAGATTTTGTGAATATGTGTTAGGTTTTTTGGTTGTAGTTTTTTGTGTTGTTGTTGTTTACATCAGGACATATGAAAAATATGTGTTACTGATGATACGTAAAGTTAACATAAGTCTTTAAGAAGAGCACCATGGACTTAGCAAATGAAATAGTTTTTTTGTTGTTGTTTTTTCTATTTCTTTAATCACATTAGAATTAAATTTCCACACAGGTTTGACATGGGAACCATGGTATCAACTGCAGAACAAAATTGTCAAGCAAGGAAATGCACTTAATCTATAAAACACAGACAGACAGACATGCATGCATGCAAGCACACACACATGCATGTGCACCCCCCCCCCCTCTCTCTCTCTCTCTCTCTCTCTCTGTGGTCTCTCTCTCTGTGTGCCTCTTGTTAGAACTTCAAGTATCAAGAACTTAAATCATCAAAACCTAGGAAATCTGTGAATTTCCTTGTTTTCAAGAACACAGTGGGGATTGGAATTAATCAACGCTACCTTGACACAGTCAGAACAGCAGCAATTGAAAGTAAGCAGAGAGTTGGCCAGTTTGTATTTTGGGAGTCTGGTCATTCAAAATGACAATCTAAACAGTCCTAGCTGGTGTTCAAGCAAACAAACTCTGCAGACACTTGGAAAACTAGCAAAGATGATGAACTGAAACTCGCAAAGATGATGAACTGGGCTGAAATCTCTTCAGTTTCGACTATTTTGTATTTGTATTTCTTTCTGTCACAACAGATTTCTCTTTGTGAAATTCAGGCTGCTCTCCCCAGGGAGAGCACGTTGCTACACTACAGCACCACCCTTTTTTGTGTGTGTGTGTTTTTTCCTGCGTGCAGTTTTATTTGTTTTTCCTATCCAAGTGGATTTTTCTACAGAATTTTGCCAGGAACAACCCTTCTGTTGCTGTTGGTTCTTTTACGTGCGCTAAGTGCATGCTGCACATCAGACCTCGGTTTATCGTCTCATCCGAATGACTAGCGTCCAGACCACCACTCAAGGTCTAGTGGAGGGGGAGAAAATATCAGCGGCTGAGCCGTGATTCAAACCAGCGCGCTCAGAGTCTCTCGCTTCCTAGGCGGACACGTTATCTCTAGGCCATCACTTCACATAGATCATGCTTCTGCTAAACAAACAAATAAAACCACAACTACAAAACCAGAACCACATGACATTATAACAAGCGTTGGGGGAGGGGCCAGGGGGGAAAGGTGGGGGCCAGATCTGAATTCGGCCATAAAAAAAAAAAAATGCAGATAAACATAATTATGTTTTACTGTCAGTGTCATTTGGACTGTCATGATTTCAGACCAAAGAACAAACAAATAAAGAAGAACTTTTAAGAAATAGTGCCGTCACTGCACTGACACAGACAGAACTAATCACTGACAATGATAACTATCACTATAGACAGCAGTTTGTTGGTTACATAAAACTATTTGGATATCAACTTGAGTAAACCTAAAGAAAATTTATGATTACCGGCTTCAGAAAAGAAAGACCAGACTTTCAGAGGAACATGATCAAGGGAGAAGATGTTGAAAAAGTTGGGTTTTTTCTCTCATAAGTCATTTTTTATCAACTTATTTACCTTGGAGTTTGCTTTGATAGCAGCTTGGAAAATAACACTTTTATTTTTCAACAAATACATCTTTTTTTTTTAACATATATTTAATTCTGATATGAGCAGCATGACTTTTGGCTTGACCTGTTGGGGAGTGTTCTCAGCTGCGGCTTTTAAGTTCTATCACCGTGAAAATGCACACACACACACTCAGAGGAGGAAATGTGTCTAAACTGAACAAGACAAAAATAAACAGAACAAAAACACAAAGAAAGCCAGTCTGGGTAGGTTGCAGTAGAAAGACACTGAGACAACAGGCAGTGAATAGATGAGTAACAAATTTACTGTAATCCTGACAAATGACTTGCATGGACTCGATTAATATAAGGTTAAAGGTCCTAAGGCCTTCTACAGCCATTTCGGCAGTGCATTTATATTCATCGTGTCCAGCGCCCAGTAAACTGAAAGCAGGGTCCAATCCTCTCTTTCTGCTGTTTTAACATTCCCGGACCAAAGTTAAGTACCTGGGTGGAATGAGGAAATTTGGAGTAAAGAGCCTTTCCCAAGAACACAACACCATGCTGAAACAGGGCCTCGAACCCTGATCACTGATGAACACTGGATCAAAAGTTCAACGCAAATTATTCTGCCACAGTTCAATCTTACATCAACCACTTCAACCCAAAGTGGAGTCCAGGTGGACTGGCAGGAGCAGCAGCAGATTCAATGTCCTTTGTGCCAGAACTCAGCAATACAGACTGCAGTGTGTGCCCACTGCAATTCTGACCCAAAATAAATTGTGGGAGACATCAAATAAGTAATGATTTGTAAATGTGTATGGCTGCTAGAAGCTTGCTGTTTTTGTTGACAAACTCTCAGTCCTTTTGTCACAATTTCTTCACTGAACCATGTCCTGTCTATCTTTTGGATCTACTTTCTGTCTCTTCACTGTCGGACAACTCCATTCTTCAAATGACAAGCGCACACTGTCTATTCCATAGATTCATAGAAAAACTTATGGTGAACGTTCCTTTTCTTTTGTAGCACCTAAACAGAGGAATTCACTACCCTCACACCTCCATTACACCCCAACACCCGTATTCAAGAGAGCACTCAAAACATATCTTTTCAAACTGTACTTTTCTTACTGAAACTTTTCTATCTGCATATGTTTGCTGTGGTCTTATTGCTGGATGTGCTCTTAGTGTTGATTTGTATGCATTTGTAATGATTTTGGTGTATGTTTTGTGGTGCTGGTTCCTTGGTGTTTATTTTTTACGATGGTGAATGAGATGCTTTGTTTTGCTGTGAATTGCACCTGTGTGATCTGAGACTGTGATGGCACCTATGTTGATTGACATGTTGTTATTTCACTTAGTCTTAACTATGTATATAATATTTTATTGTAAAGCAAGGTGAGCCCCATCTGAGATGGCGGCACTGCACTATATAAGTTTACATTTTATTATTATTATTATTATTGATTTTCTATGATTGCTGCCTGATCTGTGCATGTGATATATGTTTCTGAGAGTGACTGATGATTGTATCATGTTTGAATTACTATTGAGCAGATACTACTTGTGTTTTAGTAGCAATGCGTGTCACATGAAAAAAAAATATGTCCAGGTTTTATATGTACAAAAAAACAGTGGTTGCAGGAGATAAGATATTTATTGCATACAATATTGTTGTTATTATTATTATTATTTATTTATTTATTTATTTATTTAAATATTATTAGCATTTTTGCCTAATCTTGAAAGTGAGTCCTAGGCGTTTACAATTTGAAAAAACAAAAAAACAAAGCATAAATATCAAAAAGAAAAAATTGAACACAAGATACAAAACACACGCACACACACACACACAAAACACAAGGACTCACGCATGCGCACACTGGGACAGTACACAATCATAAATAGTACACAATCAAAAATACAACCTGCAAATTCTGAAACTCTCAAACTCATTCACTCACAGTCATTTTAGTTCATACTGGAAAGGGATAAGCTGTTGAGAATTATTCTGGAGGGGAAAAGGTGGGTCTTCAGATTGGATTTAAAAGACTGCAACAAAGATGAGTGACCAAGAGACTGGGGAAGTTGATTCCAAAGAATGGGGGCTTGGTATGAAAAACTGCGTTGACGATATTTTTGGTTCGAATAGGGGGTATCCTAAGCAGGCAAGTGTCAGAAGAAGAGCAGAGTTGGCATGAGGATATGTAAGGATGAATGAAATTGGAAAGATACTGTGGACCAGTTGCCTCAATGGACTTGAAACAAAGAGAGACAACTTTGTAAATAATTCTTTTTTGTTCTGGGAGTCAGTAAAAAGCATGAAGGAGAGGAGAGATGGTAGGATTAACATAAATGAAAATTTGTTTCTAACGGCAACAGGCCAGAATAAATGAATTATTAAATGAAATTGCCAACTATTACAGTATTAGTATCAGTATTATTATCATTGTGCACAGAAAACTGACATTAACAAGTAGCATTAAATTATCTATCAGTGACCAGAATACCATGACAGAAACAAAGAATGACAATGTTTGCTTCTTTACTTGTTTGTTTTTCCCTTACATAACCAGCATGGAATAGCTGAGGAGTCTGATGTGGTTGATACATGCTTGCACTATTTTCATGTCTCCACTATCCACCAAACACTGATTGACAAGGATTACAGGTTGATCTTTTTCATACATATATATGCATACACACGTTGGTGGCTCAGACATTAGCTGGTCTACACATCTGTTGACCTGGGTGTGGGAGATTGGACAAAGTCTCCACTCTTCACAAAGAGCACCAAAATTGTGAATCAAACTGATGACACTCAGGCATGAATCAAGCACTGTCCTGCATCCATATATGATAGAATAAATATTATGTATGCAGACTCATGATGCATTTAGCATCCAGGTACTGAGGTTATAATATAAATGTGCAATCCTCATCAAATTATTACTAATCAATTTTTATCCATCCATGTACCTGTACCAAACTGTATGAGGAAAAACAGGGCAAAACGTGTTACATGTGCAATGAATGACCTACAGATTTTTAGTCTGTAGTTAATGGATGAACATTTGGCTAGATGAATTAAATATTTTTAATTGAATCCAACTTAAGGTGGGAGTGTCTGTGGTGGGGATGTGGGGGCTCAAAATGTTGTCATGTCTCTATTCCTGCGTTATCAGGGATTACTTAACTCCCCTACCTCCAAAACCCTCCTCCCCCACCGCAGTTACGAGAACGATCATGTAGACGTACATCTTAAGCCGATTAAGTTGACATTGTTCAGCGACTGCCACACACGAGCCTACTACAGATGCACTGCATGCTGTCTGATCAGGGAGCCAATTCATTAACCACAAGCAGACAGCACACACACACAAACACTCGTCACACGCATTGCCACAATCCTACACTCACACAAGGAATCGACTGCTCTTTTTTTTTGTTTTTGTTGGTGTTTATCCGTTTTATTGATTGATTTATTTCTCTGTATTACCGATAAATCGCTGTAAATCTTGAGCCCAGTAAACTAAAAGTGGGATCGTTTCTAATTTTCCAAACCACAGGCAGCACATGCTCAACCACTTGGCCGGCGAGGTCGTCTGTACTTGGGCAATCTGTTGCCGGCGAATGTGGACAAACTGAGTATGCGGAACGAAAAACCGGCTGCCCCCCGGCAGGCACAGTGTCGAAAGAACGGCTCATAGAATAAGTATTTCTTCTATATACATACAGACAAGTACATATTCTGTGGCATCTATGGTACATACCTTTCGGAGCAGGCCACAGAAAACACAGAAAGAAGACAGACGACAGTGTTGTTTCGGGAGGAAGGAGATGAATGTAGCAATCACGTGTTAGCTCAGTTTTCGCTGAAAAGATGAAAATGCCGGCTGATTCACCTTGACACGTTGCAGTGCTGATGGAATCCAGCAAGAAATGGAAACAGTGTAAGAAGATTTCTAACTGTTTATCCTTAAGCTTTTCTTTTTTTATAAGTGACTATTTGACGTTTCGTGGTGCCACGCGTACCAAACAAAATTAATCATTCAGCACGTGTGTCGCACGTCGAAACAACCAATCACAACCTCTGATACAATTGCAGAGAATAGCCACAGGATGGTTCGACGCCTATTTTTAGATCAGTGAGTTCGACCGTAGGCACCTGAAAAAAAATATTTCCCTTCTCGCAAGCACGTAAAATCAATTATGATGGTGTTTTTTTGGGTGTTTTTTTTTTTTTTTTTTTTGGGGGGGGGGGGGGGGGGTTGGGGGGGGGGGTTGTAAAAGATGACTCTTCATACTATTACAATGGGCTCTAAGCGCGGCCTCCATGAAATAACACATACAATAGCACATCAGTCGTGGCATGATACAATGCGCACATTAAAAGAGAGAAAATAAATATAAACACGCATGACTTGGCAATCAGTGACACACTCATGGGACTGCAAAATTTTATATGAATCATGAAATCATTCACATAAATAAAGCACGACACACACACACACACACACACACACAC
>NC_134902.1:37523140-37525640 GCF_041734735.1 Babylonia areolata
AATTACACAATGTAATGGAAATCAATGTGCTACAGTTTCACTGACAAATCACACAATGTAATGGAAATCAATGTGCTACAGTTTCACTGTGCTACAGTTTCACTGACAAATGACACAATGTAATGGAAATCAATGTGCTACAGTTTCACTGACAAATTACACAATGTAATGGAAATCAATGTGCTACAGTTTCACTGACAAATCACACAATGTAATGGAAATCAATGTGCTACAGTTTCACTGTGCTACAGTTTCACTGACAAATCACACAATGTAATGGAAATCAATGTGCTACAGTTTCACTGACAAATCACACAATGTAATGGAAATCAATGTGCTACAGTTTCATTTATTCGAACACAGACACAAAATAGCAAACTACCTATACAGCTGACATGCATGTCACGTAGTAAATATGCAACAAGTTGAAAGATTGTGTTGTGAAGTGTGGTCATCAAAAGAAGCCTCTAATTTTATACATTATTTCTGGAAAAATACATTCAATAAGACACGGTTTGTGTGTGTGTGTGTGTGTGTGTGTGTGTGTGTGTGTGTGTGTGTGTGTCTGTGTGTGTGTGTGTGTGTGTATGTGGAGTCATGAAAACATGACACGGTGTGTGTGTGTGTGTGTGTGTGTGTGTGTGTGTGTGTGTGTTTTGCAAGTTTAAAAAGTTTGCATTTTCGCTGTGTTTTCGTGAGACTTGTGAGTTTTAGAGCAACTGGGTGGCGTTAGAAGTATTCATTTACTGTTACCGACCTCAGTGCAATTTTGAACGACTGGGAACGAACAATTGAACACATGACGAAATTGCTCACCGCCTCCTACGCCTAATCGGACCTGCCACAGCTTCCAAGTGTGAACAACAACGGCTCAATAAACAAACTGAGGATAGATTCTAACCTCACTCAGGGCACGCACACAAACACAGAGAGACTGACACTGACACTGACACTGACACTGATTTTATTGCCATTGGCAAAGATACCCTTTTGGCAACTGAGGGGGTTACAAAACCAGAGAGAGGATATAGATTTAAAGCATTGCCTAGTCTTCCAACGTGTCCTTGTGACAACAAAAACAGTAACGATAAGACACAACAATAATAACAATGGTAAATACTACTACTACCACCACCACCACCACCACCACCACTACTACCATTACTACTACTACCACCACCCCTACTACTAATGATAATTATAATACTAATCAACGCACCATAATCATCATTATAAAAAATATAATAAAGGAAACACAGTCACACACTCACACCCAACCACCCACACACATATGCACACACTCATCCCCAAACACACACACCCTTATGCATATACATATATGCACATCAGTACTATACACACATGCATGCATATGTCTACATGTACCGTAAGTATATGTATGCATATGCATACACAGACATAATAAGGTATCAAATCATATTGTAGTACATTACAAATCATATTGTAGTACAATAGCAGATATTGAAAAAAAGAAAAGAAAAGAAATCAAGAAATGAATCACCACACATAATACAGGAAAGAGACACGACTGAGATGAAAAATATATAAAGAGAGCAGAGAAACATAGTTATATGACTGTACATATACAATAGTGATGAGAAATCTGATGCTGATATGGCTGGCGGTAACAGCGTGCATGTAATACATGAGGAGAGAGAGGGGGGGGAGAGAGGGGGGGGAGAGGGGGGATGAGAGAGAGAGGGGGGAGAGAGAGAGGGGGGATGAGAGAGAGAGGGGGGAAGAGAGAGAAGGGGGGGAGAGAGAGAGTGGGGGGAAGAGAGAGAGAGAGGGGGGAAGAGAGAGAGAGAGGGGGGAGAGAGAGAGGGGGGAGAGAGAGAGAGAGGGGGGAGAGAGAGAGAGGAGAGAGAGAGGGGGGAAGAGAGAGAGAAAGAGGAGGGAGAGAGAGGGGGGGAGAGAGAGAGAGGGGGCGAGAAGAGAGAGACAGGGGGGGGAAGAGAGAGGGGGGGAAGAGAGAGGAGAGAGAGAGGGGGGGGAGAGAGAGGGGGGAGAGAGAGAGGGGGGAGAGAGAGAGAGAGGAGGGGAGAGAGAGAGGGGGGGAGAGAGAGAGAGAAGGCCACCACTCAAATAACTGCAACAACAACAAAAGGTATGTTACAGGTCACGGATATCGGTTGCTATCCGAACAGCAGCTGCGCTGGTGTGCAGCTGACACTGTAATTATCTTAACCCTTTCATTTCTTCTGACCAGAACAGAACCCACCCCCCATTTCAACAGCTACCTTCACTGAACCCGAGACCCAAGTCTCTCAACAACTTGACTTCAAGGCGTCAGTTGATTGTTAAAATTAACTCTTTTCAAACCACTAACGGCGCGTGAGCCGGGAGACAGGGTTTGATGGATATTTTATAATCTCTATACCATATCCGAATATAACTTTTTAGTTTCTTTGCAGCTATGACGATTTTTGATCAGTTTAAAACAAATGTTCATAACAGGTTTTTTTATGTTGTTAATTTG